>NC_080378.1:35454408-35553890 GCF_014773155.1 Arachis stenosperma
AGTTTCAATACAATTACTATTACTTTTTATTCAATTCTCTTTTATTCTTATTCCAAGATATACGTTGCACAACACTTTGATGAATGTGATGATCCGTGACACTGATGAGCGGATAATTTGTATGCTTTTTGGCATTGTTTTTAGTATGTTTTTAGTATGAGTTAGTTAGTTTTTTAGTATATTTTTATTAGTTTTTAATTAAAATTCACTTTTCTGGACTTTACTATGAGTTTGTGTGTTTTTCTGTGATTTCAGGTATTTTCTGACTGAAATTGAAGGTTCTGAGCAAAAATCTGATTCAGAGACTGAAAAGGACTGCAGATGCTGTTGGATTCTGACCTCCCTGCACTCGAAGTGGATTTTCTGGAGCTACAGAAGCCCAATTGGCTCGCTCACAATGGCATTGGAAAGTAGACATCCTGGGCTTTCCAGAAATATATGATAGTCCATACTTTGCTCAAGATTTGATGGCCCAAACCGGCGTAGCAATTCGGCCTCAGAAATTCCAGCGTTAAACGCCGGAACTGGCATAAAACTTGAAGTTAAACGCCCAAACTGGCATGAAAGCTGGCGTTTAACTCCAGAAAAGGTCTCTACACGAAAATGCTTCATTGCTCAGCCCAAGCACACACCAAGTGGGCCCGGAAGTGGATTTTCTGTCATTTATCATTTCTGTAAACCTTAGGTTACTAGTTTACTATTAATAGGATCTTTTGACATTGTATCTGTACCTCATGAGACTTTACACGTTTTCTTTGTGTACCTTCCACAGCATGAGTCTCTAAACCCCATGGTTGGGGGTGAGGAGCTGCTGTGTCTTGATGGATTAATGCAATTACTACTGTTCTTATTCAATCATGCTTGCTTCCATTCTAAGATAATACTTGTTCTTAATCCGGATGAATGTGATGATCCGTGACAATCATCATCATTCTCAACCATGAACGTGTGCCTGACAACCACCTCCGTTCTACCTTAGATTGAGTAGTTATCTCTTGGATTCTTTAATCGGAATCTTCGTGGTATAAGCTAGAACTGATGGCGGCATTCAAGAGAATCCGGAAGGTCTAAACCTTGTGTGGTATTCTGAGTAGGATTCAATGGCTGAATGACTGTGACGTGCTTCAAACTCCTAGCAGGCGGGGCGTTAGTGACAGACGCAAAAGAATCAATGGATTCTATTCCGACCTGACCGAGAACCGACAGCTGAATTCCGCGTGCTGTGACAGAGCATATGCAATCGTTTCACTGAGAGGATGGGAGGTAGCCACTGACAATGGTGATACCCTACATACAGCTTGCCATGGAAGGAGCCTTGCGTGTTTGATGAAGAAGACAGTAGGAAAGCAGAGATTCAGAAGATGGAGCATCTCCAAAACCTCAACCTATTCTCCATTACTGCAATACAAGTAACCATTTCATGTTCTTTCACTTTTTACAATCAATCCTGGTAATTTCTGATATCCTGACTAAGATTTACAAGATAACCATAGCTTGCTTCAAGCCGACAATCTCCGTGGGATCGACCCTTGCTCACGCAAGGTATTACTTGGACGACCCAGTGCACTTGCTGGTTAGTTGTGCGGGATTGCAAAAGTGTGATTGCAATTTCTTGCACCAAGTTTTTGGCGCCGTTGCCGGGGATTGTTCGAGTTTGGACAACTGACGGCTTATCTTGTTGCTTAGATTAGGACTGTTTTATTTTTTTTGGTTTAGAGTCTTTTAGTTGAGTCTAGTTTCATATTTTAAGTTTGGTGTCAATTGCATGCTCTTATTTTTCTTTTAATTTTCGAATTTTTTTACATGTTCTTAGTCCCTTTTTGATTCATAAAAATTCTAAGTTTGGTGTCCTCTTTGTGTTTTTCCCTTAAAAATTTTCGAAAAAATTAGTGTTTGATTTCTAAAAATTTTAAGTTTGGTGTCTCTTTGTGTTTTTCTCTTTCCTCCTTTCAAAAATCAAATCTTTTTCATAAACATTTTTCAATCATATCTTTTTAATTGCTATTTTCAAAATCTTTTTAATTGACTAATTGATTTAGTTCTTAATTAACTTTGATCTTATTTTCTTTTTGATTTTCAAATTTTTATTTTAATTTTCCTTTGTTTTATTTTATTTTTTTTCGTTAAATCAAAAAAAAAAGAAAAAAGAAAAAAAAACAAAATTTATCTGTTTGCAATCATTATCATTTCCCTTTTGTCCATTATGGACATAAGTGGGATTGACCAGTCCAAAAGGACTCTGGGATCATATGCTAACCTCATTACAGCTGCATATGGGAGTAGCATCTGTACACCTCCCATCAAAGCAAGCAGCTTTGAGCTAAATCCTCAACTCATTATCATAGTGCAGCAAAATTGCCAGTATTCCAGTCTTCCACAGGAAGAACCTACTGAGTTTCTGGCACAGTTTTTACAAATTGCTGACACAGTACATGATAAAGAGGTAGATCAGGATGTCTACAGACTATTACTGTTTCTATTTGCTGTAAAAGATCAAGCTAAAAGGTGGTTGAATAACCAACCTACAGCAAGCATAAAGACATGGAAACAGTTGTCAGACAAATTCCTGAATCATTTTTACCCTCCAAAAAGGATGACACAGTTAAGGCTGGACATCCAAGGCTTTAAACAAGAGGATAATGAATCCCTTTATGATGCCTGGGAGAGGTATAGAGGTATGCTTAGAAAATGCCCCTCTGAAATGTTTTCAGAGTGGGTACAGTTAGACATCTTCTACTATGGGCTCACAGAAAAAGCTCAGATGTCTTTAGACCACTCAGCTGGTGGATCTATACACATGAGGAAGACAATTGAAGAAGCTCAAGAGCTTATAGACACTGTTGCTAGAAACCAATATTTGTACTCTAGCAATGAGTTCTCTCCAAAAGAGGAAGTCATGGCAGTAGTCACTGACCCTAATCCTCAAGAACAGATAATTGAGCTTAATCAACAATTGCTCCTGATGACAGAACAGTTAGCAGAATTTAAAGAAATGCTCCATGATACTAAGGTTGCTAACAAGAACATAGAACTGCAGTTGAATCAAGCAAAATAGCAAATATCTCAACAAATAACAGAAGAATGTCAAGCAGTTCAACTGAGGAGTGGGAAGACACTGAATACCACTGCTCAAAAGAGCAAAAAGCCAAACAGGGAACAATTGACAGAGGACAACCAAACCACTGTTCAAAATCCCTCTAAGGACAGTAAGAGCCCAGAGAGGAATGTTATTGGCGTTCAAACGCCAGAAAGGGAAGGAAAGTTGGCGTTAAACGCCCATTCCTTGCCCAGTTCTGGCGTTCAAACGCCAGAAAAGGGAGAGAAGTTGGCGTTAAACGCCCAAACTTCACCCATTCCTGGCGTTCAAACGCCAAGGGAAGATCAGACACCTGAGAGTGCTGACAGTAATCCCTCTAAAAAGGCTTCTTCAACCACTTCTGTAAGGAATAAACCTGCAGCATCTAAGGTTGAAGAATATCAAGCCAAGATGCCTTATCCTCAGAAACTCCGCAAAGCGGAACAGGATAAGCAATTTGCCGCTTTGCAGACTATCTAAGGACTCTTGAAATAAAGATTCCGTTTGCAGAGGCACTTGAGCAAATACCTTCTTATGCTAAGTTCATGAAGGAAATCTTAAGTCATAAGAAGGATTGGAGAGAAACTGAAAAAGTGTTTCTCACTGAAGAATGCAGTGCAGTCATTCTGAAAAGCTTACCAGAAAAGCTTCAAGATCCTGGAAGCTTTCTGATACCATGCACATTAGAAGGCGCTTGCACCAAGACAGCCCTATGTGATCTTGGAGCAAGCATCAATCTAATACCTGCATCCACCATCAGAAAGCTTGGGTTGACTGGAGAAGTCAAACCAACCAGGATATGCCTCCAACTTGCTGATGGCTCCATTAAACATCCATCAGGCATAATAGAGGATATGATTGTCAAGGTTGGGCCATTTGCCTTTCCAACTGACTTTGTGGTGCTGGAAATGGAGGAGCACAAGAGTGCAACTCTCATTCTAGGAAGACCATTCCTAGCAACTGGACGAACTCTCATTGATGTACAAAAAGGGGAAGTAACCTTGAGAGTCAATGAGGATGAGTTCAAGTTAAATGCTGTAAAAGCTATGCAGCATCCAGACACACCAAATGACTGCATGGGCGCTGACATTATTGACTCTCTGGTAGAAGAGATCAATATGGCTGAAAGCCTAGAATCAGAGCTTGAAGACATCTTCAAAGATGCTCAACCTGATCAAGAAGAACCAGAGGAGGCAAGGGAATTTTCGAAAATTCCTCAGGAAGAGGATAAGCCTCCTAAGCCTGAACTCAAACCACTACCACCATCCCTGAAATATGCATTTCTGGGAGAGGGTGACACTTTTCCAGTGATTATAAGCTCTGCTTTAAATTCACAGGAAGAGGAAGCACTGATTCAAGTGCTAAGGACACACAAGACAGCTCTTGGGTGGTCCATAAGTGATCTAAAGGGCATTAGCCCAGCTAGATGCATGCACAAGATCCTATTGGAGGATAATGCCAAACCAGTGGTCCAACCACAGAGGAGGCTAAATCCTGCCATGAAGGAGGTGGTGCAGAAAGAGGTCACTAAATTACTAGAGGCTGGGATTATTTATCCTATTTCTGATAGCCCCTGGGTGAGCCCTGTCCAAGTTGTTCCCAAAAAGGGAGGCATGACAGTGGTTCATAATGAAAAAAATGAACTGGTTCCTACAAGGACAGTCACAGGGTGGCGCATGTGTATTGATTACAGAAGGCTCAACACAGCCACCAGAAAGGATCATTTCCCTTTACCATTCATAGACCAAATGCTAGAAAGACTAGCTGGCCATGATCATTACTGCTTTTTGGATGGCTATTCAGGCTACAACCAAATTGCAGTAGATCCTCAGGACCAAGAGAAAACAGCATTCACTTGCCCTTCTGGCGTGTTTGCCTATAGGAGGATGCCTTTTGGTCTGTGCAATGCACCTGCAACCTTTCAGAGGTGTATGCTCTCTATCTTCTCAGATATGGTAGAGAAATTTTTGGAAGTCTTCATGGATGACTTTTCAGTGTATGGAGACTCATTTAGCTCCTGTCTTAATCACCTAGCACTTGTCTTGAAAAGATGCCAAGAGACTAACCTGGTTTTAAACTGGGAGAAATGTCACTTTATGGTGACTGAAGGAATTATCCTTGGGCACAAAATTTCAAGCAAAGGAATAGAGGTGGATAAGGCAAAGGTAGAGGTAATTGAAAAATTACCACCACCTGCCAATGTTAAGGCAATCAGAAGCTTTCTGGGGCATGCAGGATTCTACAGAAGGTTTATAAAGGATTTTTCGAAAATTGCAAAACCTTTGAGTAACCTGTTAGCTGCTGACACACCATTTGTGTTTGACACACAGTGTCTGCAGGCATTTGAGACCCTGAAAGCTAAGTTGGTCACAGCACCAGTTATCTCTGCACCAGATTGGACATTGCCATTTGAACTAATGTGTGATGCCAGTGACCATGCCATTGGTGCAGTGTTGGGACAGAGGCATAACAAGCTTCTGCACGTCATTTACTATGCCAGCCGTGTTCTAAATGACGCACAGAAGAACTACACAACCACAGAAAAAGAGTTACTTGCAGTGGTCTATGCCATTGACAAGTTTAGATCTTATCTAGTGGGATCCAAAGTGGTTGTGTACACTGACCATGCTGCTCTTAAATACTTACTCACAAAGCAGGATTCAAAACCCAGGCTTATAAGATGGGTGTTGCTTCTGCAAGAGTTTGATATAGAAATAAGAGACAGAAAAGGGACAGAGAACCAAGTAGCTGATCATCTGTCCCGAATAGAACCAGTAGCTGGGGCGTCTCTCCCTTCTACTGAGATTTCTGAGACTTTCCCAGATGAGCAACTCTTTGCCATTCAGGAAGCTCCATGGTTTGCAGATATTGCAAATTATAAAGCTGTGAGGTTCATACCCAAAGAGTACAGCTACGTGCAGAGAAAGAAATTAATTTCAGATGCCAAGTACTACCTCTGGGATGAACCATATCTCTTTAAGAGATGTGCTGACGGAGTGATCCGCAGATGTGTACCCAGAGAAGAAGCACAAAGGATCCTATGGCACTGCCATGGATCACAGTATGGAGGACATTTTGGAAGTGAGCGAACAGCCACTAAAGTCCTCCAATGTGGCTTCTACTGGCCTACTCTCTATAAAGATTCCCGAGAGTTTGTGCGTAACTGTGACAGTTGCCAAAGAGCTGGTAACCTGCCTCATGGATATGCCATGCCTCAACAAGGGATATTAGAGATAGAATTGTTTGATGTATGGGGAATTGACTTCATGGGTCCATTCCCACCATCATACTCAAACACTTACATTCTGGTGGCAGTGGACTACATATCTAAGTGGGTAGAAGCAATTGCTACACCCACTAATGATACTAAGACCGTGCTAAAGTTCCTCCAGAAACACATCTTCAGCAGATTTGGTGTTCCCAGAGTACTAATCAGTGATGGGGGTACTCATTTCTGCAATAAACAGCTATACTCTGCTATGGTTAGATATGGAATCAGCCATAAAGTGGCAACTCCGTATCATCCACAGACAAATGGGCAAGCTGAAGTCTCTAACAGAGAGCTAAAAAGAATCCTAGAACGGACTGTGATAGCCCGGAGAAAGGATTGGGCAAAGAGCTTGGATGATGCTCTGTGGGCATACAGAACAGCATTCAAGACTCCTATAGGAACCTCTCCATACCAATTGGTGTATGGGAAGGCCTGTCATCTGCCCGTGGAACTGGAACATAAAGCCTATTGGGCAACCAGGTTCCTAAACATGGATGCACAGTTAGCTGGTGAAAAGAGATTACTCCAGCTAAATGAGCTAGAGGAGTTCAGACTCAATGCCTTTGAAAATGCAAAAATTTATAAGGAAAAGGCAAAGAAATGGCATGACAAGAAGTTGTCAACCAGAGTCTTTGAGCCAGGACAAAAAGTTCTGCTCTTCAACTCTAGGCTCAAATTGTTTCCAGGAAAACTCAAATCCCGGTGGAGGGGTCCGTATGTGATTACAGGAGTGTCACCATATGGATATGTTGAGCTTCAGGATATTGATTCTGACAAAAAGTTCATTGTTAATGGACAGAGAATCAAGCATTATCTTGAAGGCAATTTTGAGCAGGAATGCTCAAAACTGAGACTTGAGTGATTCTCAGTGAAGGTCCAGCTAAAGACAGTAAAGAAGCGCTTGCTGGGAGGCAACCCAGTCATTAGGAAGTTATATGATTTGTTCTTACAAGAGGCAAGTATCAAAAATGAAGGAATTCACAGAGTTACAGAAGGATTCAGCTCAAAAAGCAGAAAAAATGAGCTTACTGGCGAAAAAATGCCAGTAAGGGGCATTTTGGGCGTTAAACGCCAGAATGGGTACCATTCTGGGCGTTTAACGCCAGGAATGGTGCCATTTTGGGCGTTAAACGCCAGAATGGGCACCATTCTGGGCGTTTAACGCCAGGTGTGCAGCATCCTGGGCGTTTTGGAAAAACGCCCAGTGATGAAGGAATTTTGGCGTTTAACGCCAGCCAGGGCACCTGGCTGGGCGTTAAACGCCCAAAAGGGGCATCAATTGGGCGTTAAACGCCAGAATGGGTGCCATTTTGGGCGTTTAACGCCAGAAAGGTGGGGGGACCACAATTTTGTTTTCAAATCAAATTTTTTCAAACTTTCCTTTTCTTACCCATATTTTTCTACAAAAATACATTTCAATCTCTCATCATTCACTCTTCAAATCTCTCAAATCATTCTCAAATTTTATTCAAAAAACAAAAAATCACCCTTTTCTCAATTTCTTTCCATATCTTCTCAAATCTCCTTTCAAATCTCTCTTTTTTTCGAAAACTCCCCTCCCCACCTTATAAATTCACGTTTGGCTCCCTCATTCCATCACACCATTCGAATTTCCTCTTCCTCCCCCTCTCTTCTCTCTTCTTTCCTTTCTTTTGCTTGAGGACAAGCAAACCTCTAAGTTTGGTGTGCTTTTCCGTGATCACTAAAGCCAAGATTCATCAATATCATGGCTCCTAAGGGAAAACAAATCAATTTAAGAGGCAAGAAAGGGAATAATCCAAAGAATCTTTGGAATCAAGAGAAGTTCTTAACCAAAGAACATGAGGACCATTATCACAAAATAATGGGTCTGAGGTCAGTGATCCCGGAAGTAAAATTTGATCTGAAAGAAGATGAATATCCGGGGATCCAAGAGCAAATTTGAAACAGAGGATGGGAAGTTCTAACCAATCCTGAGACAAAGGTTGGAAGGAACATGGTTCAGGAATTCTACTCAAATCTGTGGCTAACAGATAAGCAGAGAATGACTGGAACTGCTTACCATACCTACAGAACCATGGTCAGAGGGAAAGTTATGTACTTCCATCTGGACAAAATAAGAGAAATCTTCAAACTACCTCAACTGCAAGATGATCCTGATTCCTTCAATAGGAGGATGGTGAGAGTAGATAAAGGGTTGGATCAAGTTCTAGAGGACATATGCCTCCCTGGGACTAAGTGGATAACCAATTCAAAGGGTATCCCAAACCAACTCAAGAGGGGAGACCTCAAGCCAATTGCAAGAGGATGGCTAGACTTTATTGGGCGCTCCATATTGCCCACTAGCAACCGTTCTGAGGTCACCATCAAGAAGGCAGTGATGATTCATTGCATTATGCTTGGAAAAGAAGTGGAGGTTCATCATGTGATTGCTTGTGAGATCTACACAATTGCAAATAAGATTTCCACTGTAACCAAATTGGCTTACCCAAGCTTGATCTCCTTGCTCTGTAAAGAGGCTGGGGTGAAGATGGGAGTAGATGAGTTCATACCCATTGAACACCCAATCACCAAGAAGTCAATGGAAGGACAAATGCAAGACAACTCTATCAAAAGGAGGGCGCAGGAGTTCCTCCCTGAATTCCCTGAAATTGGCTACTGGGCCAGCCTAGAAGCATCTATCACCAAGTTGTAAGAAACTATGGAGCAACTGAAGGAAGAACAGTAGAATCAGAACTGCATGCTCTGCAAATTGCTGAAGGAACAAGAGAAGCAGGGGCGTGAACTCCAAGAGATGAAACGCCAAAAGCTCTCCTCTCAAGTTGAGGGAGCATCCACTTCTCAAAATCAAGGTTGTTGAGTCCTAACTCTGTGAAAACCTCTATCATTAGGAGCCTAATTTTTTTTCGTTTTTTTGTTTGTTTGTTTTGCTTTCTATTTTTATTTAGTCTCATCCTATATCTATATTTGAGTCTTGTTCTTAATTCATAATTAATAAAATTCATGCCTTAAAGTTATGAATGTCCTATGAATCCATCACCTCTCTTAAATGAAAAATGCTTTAATCACAAAAGAACAAGAAGTACAGGATTTCGAAATTTATCCTTGAAACTAGTTGAATTAGTTTGATGTGGTGACAATACTTTTTGTTTTCTGAATGAATGATTGAACAGTGCATATGTCTTTTGAATTTGTTGTTTTGAGAATGTTAAAATTGTTGGCTCTTGAAAGAATGAGGAGAAAGAGAACTGTTATTGAGGATCTGAAAAAAATCATCAAATTGATTCTTGAAGCAAGAAAAAGCAGTGAATACAAAAAAAATTTTTCGAAAAAAAAAAGGAGAGAAGAAAAAGAAAAAGAAAGAAATAAAGTTGTGAACCAAAGCAAAAAGAGTGTGCTTAAGAACCCTGGACACCTCTAATTGGGGACTTTAGCAAAGCTGAGTGACAATCTAAAAAGGTTCACCCAATTATGTGTCTGTGGCATGTATGTATCCGGTGGTAATACTGGAAGACAGAGTGCTTTGGGCCACAGCCAAGACTCATACACTAGCTATGTTCAAGAATCATTATACTTAACTAGGAGAATCAATAACACTATCTGAGTTCTGAGTTCTCATAGATGCCAATCATTCTGAACTTCAAAGGATAAAGTGAGATGCCAAAACTGTTCGGAGGCAAAAAGCTACTAGTCCCGCTCATCTAATTTGGAGCTAAGTTTCATTGATAATTTGGAGTCTATAGTATATTCTCTTCTTTTTATCTTATTTGATTTTCAGTTGCTTGGGGACAAGCAACAATTTAAGTTTGGTGTTGTGATGAGCGGATAATTTGTATGCTTTTTGGCATTGTTTTTAGTATATTTTTAGTATGATTTAATTAGTTTTTAGTATATTTTTATTAGTTTTTAATTAAAATTCACTTTTCTGGACTTTACTATGAGTTTGTGTGTTTTTCTGTGATTTCAGGTATTTTCTGACTGAAATTGAAGGTTCTGAGCAAAAATCTGATTCAGAGACTGAAAAGGACTGCAGATGCTGTTGGATTCTGACCTCCCTGCACTCGAAGTGGGTTTTCTGGAGCTACAGAAGCCCAATTGGCGCGCTCTCAATGGCATTGGAAAGTAGACATCCTGGGCTTTCCAGCAATATATGATAGTCCATACTTTGCCCAAGATTTGATGGCCCAAACCGGCGTAGCAATTCGGCCTCAGAAATTCCAGCGTTAAACGCCGGAACTGGCATAAAACTTGGAGTTAAACGCCCAAACTGGCATGAAAGCTGGCGTTTAACTCCAGAAAAGGTCTCTACACGAAAATGCTTCATTGCTCAGCCCAAGCACACACCAAGTGGGCCCGGAAGTGGATTTTTCTGTCATTTACTCATTTCTGTAAACCTTAGGTTACTAGTTTACTATTAATAGGATCTTTTGACATTGTATCTGTACCTCATGAGACTTTACACGTTTTCTTTGTGTACCTTCCACAGCATGAGTCTCTAAACCCCATGGTTGGGGGTGAGGAGCTCTGCTGTGTCTTGATGGATTAATGCAATTACTACTGTTTCTTATTCAATCATGCTTGCTTCCATTCTAAGATAATACTTGTTCTTAATCCGGATGAATATGATGATCCGTGACAATCATCATCATTCTCAACCATGAACGTGTGCCTGACAACCACCTCCGTTCTACCTTAGATTGAGTAGTTATCTCTTGGATTCTTTAATCGGAATCTTCGTGGTATAAGCTAGAACTGATGGCGGCATTCAAGAGAATCCGGAAGGTCTAAACCTTGTCTGTGGTATTCTGAGTAGGATTCAATGGCTGAATGACTGTGACGTGCTTCAAACTCCTAGCAGGCGGGGCGTTAGTGACAGACGCAAAAGAATCAATGGATTCTATTCCGGCCTGACCGAGAACCGACAGCTGAATTCCGCGTGCTGTGACAGAGCATATGCAATCGTTTTCACTGAGAGGATGGGAGGTAGCCACTGACAATGGTGATACCCTACATACAGCTTGCCATGGAAGGAGCCTTGCGTGTTTGATGAAGAAGACAGTAGGAAAGCAGAGATTCAGAAGATGGAGCATCTCCAAAACCTCAACCTATTCTCCATTACTGCAATACAAGTAACCATTTCATGTTCTTTCACTTTTTACAATCAATCCTGGTAATTTCTGATATCCTGACTAAGATTTACAAGATAACCATAGCTTGCTTCAAGCCGACAATCTCCGTGGGATCGACCCTTGCTCACGCAAGGTATTACTTGGACGACCCAGTGCACTTGCTGGTTAGTTGTGCGGGATTGCAAAAGTGTGATTGCAATTTCGTGCACCAGACACTCATCATCATTCTCACCTATGAACGCGCGTGATTGACAACCACTTCCGTTCTACCTTAGGCCGGGTGCATATCTCTTAGATTCCCCAACAGAATCTTCGTGGTATAAGCTAGATAGATGGCGGCATTCATGGGGATCCGAAAAGTCTAACTTTGTCTGTGGTATTCCGAGTAGGATCCTGGGAATCCGAAAAGTCTAACCTTGTCTGTGGTATTCCGAGTAGGATTCCGGTATTGAATGACTGTGACGAGCTTCAAACTCCTGAAGGCTGGGCGTTAGTGACAGACGCAAAAGAATCAATGGATTCTATTCCAACCTGATTGAGAACTGACAGATGATTAGCCGTGCTGTGACAGAGCATTTGGACCATTTTCACTGAGAGGATGGGATGTAGCTATCAACCAAGGGTGATGCCTCCAGACGATTAGCCGTGCAGTGACAGCGCATAGGACCATTTTCCCGAGAGGATTGAAAGTAGCCATTGATGATGGTGATGCCCTACATACAGCTTGCCATGGAAAGGAGTAAGAAGGATTGGAAGAACGAGTAGTGAAGTAGAGTTTCAAGAGGAGCACAACATCTCCATGCAATTATCTGAAACTCCCACTATTGATTTACATGAGTAATTCTATCCCTTTTTATTTTCTATTTTATTATTAATTTTCGAAACCATTAAACCATTTTAATCTGCCTAACTGAGATTTACAAGGTGACCATAGCTTGCTTCATACCAACAATCTTTGTAGGATCGACCCTTACTCACGTAAGGTATTACTTGGATGACCCAGTACACTTGCTGGTTAAGTTGAACGGAGTTGTGATCTCACGTGCCAATTTCAAATTCCATAAAAGTACAAGGAGTACAACTTTAAGAATTACAATTTCGTCCACCAACACCATAGATTAAGGTGTGGAGCTCTGCTGTACCTCGAGTTTTAATGCAATTACTACTATTTTCTATTCAATTCATGCTTATTCTTATTCCAAGATATTCGCTGCCCTTCAACCTGATGGATGTGATGATCCGTGACACTCATCATCATCCGTCCCTATGAACGCATGCTTGACAACCACTTCCGTTCTACCTTAGACCGAGCACATATCTCTTGGATTCCTTAATCAGAATCTTTGTGGTATAAGCTAGAATTATTGGCAGCCATTCTTGAGAATCCGGAAAGTCTAAACCTTGTCTGTGGTATTCCGAGTAGGATTCAGGGATTGAATGACTGTGACGAGCTTCAAACTCACGATTGTTGGGCGTGGTGACAGACGCAAAAGAATCAATGGATTCTATTCCGACATGATCGAGAACCGACAGATGATTAGCCGTGCTGTGACAGAGCATTTGGACCATTTTCACTGAGAGGATGGGATGTAGCCATTGACAACGGTGATGCCCTACATACATCTTGCCATGGAAAGAAGTAAGAAGGATTGAAGGAAGGTAGTAGGAAAGCAGAGATTCAACAGGGACAAAGCATCTCCATACACTTATCTGAAATTTCCACCAATGATTTACATAAGTATCTCTATCTTTATTTTATGTTTTATTTATTGTTATTTTCGAAAACCTTTATAACCATTTGAATCTGCCTAACTGAGATTTACAAGATGACCATAGCTTGCTCATACCAACAATCTCCGTGGGATCGACCCTTACTCACGTAAGGTTTATTACTTGGACAACCCAGTGCACTTGCTGGTTAGTTGTACGGAGTTGTGACAAAGTGTGATTCACGTTTGAGAGCGTACTAAGTTTTTGGCGCCATTGTTGATGATCACAATTTTGTGCACCAGCACACATCACTAAGTGTGCATGCGCTTCACCTGTGCTAGCGCCACCAACAGAAGGCCTACCCTGGTGTGTGCGTACGCACAAGGGCGTGCGTACGCACACTTTATGAAAAATACCAGGTGTGCGTGCGCACAGAGGTGTGTGTACACACAAGTAAAAATTTGCTTCTGTTGGGTGCATGCGCACAGACCTGTGCGTGGGCACACACCATAGAACCTGGTTCTGCTGCAATGTTCAAAAATCCAGTTTTTCGCACCAAATTTCCAGCATCCATAACTTCCTCTACAGAATTCGATTTTCTGCAAACTTTATATCAATCTCAAACTTATTAAATACTCTTTAATTTAAAACAAATCTCATCTTTATTTAGAATTTGTAGAGTAAGATATAGACTACCAAAGTTCATCAAAATTCACATTTTACCAAAACATACCAAATACCATTTTTCACCAATTTCTCATTTCATACCCACAAAACCTGCACATTTACAGCATATCAAGCCTTATTCCATTATCACCAACCACTAGCACATCAATGTTCATACCATTCCATAAAATCCATACAATAATCCAAATATTCACCGTTTTAACCACAAGCTTCAATCTTTAAACATTCTTTAACTACCTCCTTTAATTCATTAATGACAACTCATAAATTATCATTGACTTAATCAACAAGCTATAATTACCAAATTCCATTTACATAAATCAACATCATCATCAACCCTCCATTAATAATTTCAAGAACACATATTCAACAGCACCAACAACTCATGCCCATAAATTCCACACAAGCTCAATAATTAATTTATCCAACATCATCACAAAGCTAATCATTTAACACATTTAATCATTTTAACTTAGCCTATGATTTTGTAGCCTAAGTTTTCACAAAACCTTATATGTTAAAATGCACGAAACCTAAACCATACCTTGACCGATCACTTTATTCAATCCAAGGCAGCCCCAGAATCACAACCACAACCCCTCAAGCTTAGAGAAACCAGCCACAAGCTTAGCCTCAATCACCACCAAGCTTCCAAATGCTCTCTTTTCAATTCCAATGCTTATATATAAACTTAATTCACACCTAATACACATATATGTTCCAAATTCAGCTTTTACATAATAAAATAAAAATTGACTAGGGTTTAAATTATTTTTACCGTACCCATACACATAACACTCAAGCCCAATAAGTTCCGGAAGCTAAATCGAACCTAAAACACCAAATTGGGCAAGATTTCATCACAAGGGTTCAATTTCACCATAAGAAAGGGGATAGAGATTCTGAAACAAAAATGGAGCTTACCGATGAAATTGATTCGACAGAAATGTAGAGCTCAACGCACTGGACGCGTGGCCGCGAACGGTGCAGCGATCAGAGCTCAAATGGAAAAGTTATGGTGGAAGAAAGGTTTGATGAGGGTTATGGAGTTTCCCCTTCCTCCCCAATCTGTTTGGCGTTGTGTGCATGAAATGGGGAAGAAGAAGCTGTTGTTCCTTTTAAGTTATGGGTCCGGTTGGACCTACGGGTCCGGTTTGAGCCTCAGTTCAACTGGTTCGACTTTTTCGGTCCAATTTGGGCCAAATTTTTCGAAATTGGTATCAAAATTCTCGTTTTGAAGAGCTCTATCCTATTTTGATATTAGTTTTACATTTTTAATTTTTCTAATTAAAATCCAATTTATTAACTAATTATTTATCAATTTTAGCAGGGTTTACATATTATATATTATATTTATATATTGCTAACTAATTTAATAACTAAAATGTATCACATGACACTCTCGTATTAAAATTTAGAAAAATATTTTCTTTCAAAATTAGTAAACATCTTTTTTATATTCTATTAACTACCTCTCTCTTTTCTATTTCTCTCTATCCTTTTCACTCTATATATAATTTATAATTCATATTTTATATTAGTAATTTAGCAAATCAAAATGTGTCACCAGATATTTTTTCATTATAATTAAAATAAATTTTTTTCTTAACTTCCAAAATTAACAAACTCTCTCTCATTCTTCTTCTTCTTTATCTTTCTCTCTCTTTTCTCCCATACTCTATTTTTCTCTACCTTTCTATTCTACAAAAAAATAAAATTAACAACATCATATAATTTAAATAAAAAATATTATTATATGCATATTTTTTTATTTAGTATTAAATTTTTACTATTTATCTTTCTAATCTATATTTTTGCTTCTTTTTCTTCAAATATTTATTACATATAATTTAAAAAAATACTAATATTATGATTAAAAATTAGAATCAAGATTCAATTGTTTTAAAAAAAATTAAGTTAATTTTTAATAACTATCAATATAAATTTTTTTATGCTAATATCTAATTATATTTTTATATATATAGAAAAAAATATTATTTTTAAATAGTAACCATAAAAATTAATTATTTTTATTTGTGCAACAAACTTAACACTTAATCAAATATAAAAGTATACATGTTAAATTCTTTCAAATTTTAGATAACGAATATTAAAATTAATTATTAGTAAAAAATTAAACTTTCATATGAAAATAATAACTAAAAAATTATTATTTAATTTTGTTTTTATTTACGGAGACCCTGGTCTTCTTAGCCGACGGGAGCTTTGGTCCCTTACGACTATTTTGTAAAAGTAGTTCAATGCTATAAAGTTTTTGTATCATAACCTATAATATCAGGATCGATGTAATTTTAAAAAATTTATATTCCCGTAATAATATCGGATAAAAATACTAGTATACATCTGATTACATAACGCCACATAAAAAAATAATTTTGCGTGAATAGTCATCCAAAAGAACGGATACTATTGAGTGACTGTGCAAACTATTTTATACTATTAGTGCATCAAAATTAATCTCTCTCTTTCAATATATATATATATATATATATATATATATATATATATATATATATATATATATATATATATATATATATATATATATATATATATATATATATATATATATATATATATATATATATATATATATATATATATATATAATCCTCTATTCTGGTCGAAGTGATTAATCTTCTGGCCTGGCAATAGATTGCCATCCAGTGAAGTACTGAAGAACCTGTTTTAGATTATCTGAAGAAGGTTCCATTGTCCAAGTGGGATAATATTCACTTGGATGAAAAATGTTACTTCCATCATTGTTCTCTGTCATTAGCCCTGATTGTGCTCCATTTATAAACATGTCTCCTTCAGAAATTATGCGGCCACTTGCTTCTTCTCCCTTGTCTGCTGCCTGTTGCAATTTCTCAATTTAGCCTTATTACCAAGATGAGAAGGCACCGAAAATAATTGAGTTAAAACCCCCCAAAATGTTCTCAGAAATTGGACGTGTGCACCAAAAAGAACTCCAAGATCCCTGATTGCATCATATTAGTCCTCAAGATTGAAAAAATTGCACCACGTCAATTCCTCATCCCTTTTCTAGCAAGTTACTCCTCACACCATTAGTAAAGTGGCACAAATTCTTCCATGCTAGACTATAAAAAACTACGTCGTTTTAGTTTTTGTGTCAAAAATGTTTGATGAAATGATCTTTGTTTAATCTTAATGAACCGCAAAACATCTCCACCCCCAAATATGGCCTATGGTTCATTAAAGTCAAACGATATTGTTTCATCTAACATTTAGGGTCAAAACTAAAGCGATGTGGTTTCATTTACTCTAGCATGGATGGGTTTATGCAAGTCACTAACAACATGAGTAACTTGATGGAAAGAGGTAAGAGACTAACGTGGTGTAAGTTTTTCAATCTCAGGGATTATTATGCTGCAACTGGGATCTCAAAGACTTTTTTAGTGCATGCAGCCAATCTCAAGAACCACTTTGAAGTTTAACTCAAAATAATTCATATAATAATTTGTAAGTATAATTTTGATATAAGTTAAATTTAAAATATTTTATATCACCAACATGAATATCTATTTAAAACATTTTTCTACATTGATTGTGCATAAAAAGTTAAGTTTTGATTGTGATGCACTATCAATGCTAAACGTTTTTTCAGGTGCTCTCCCCATTTTTCTAAGATCATTTGAAAATATATTTGTTTAAAGATAAGAGCTATACCATATTTTCCAGTTCAACCTAAAACATTACCTGGTCACCAAACATAAGAATCAAACATACCTTTTCAGAAAGATACTTAAATGCCACCTTCTTCTGCCCTGCTTCATAGATATTATGTTGCGAGAATATCTGGCATCAACAAACAATGTAAAATTTTCAAGTTATAACTAGCTAATTTGTATGTCATTCAAGAAACTAAATCAAATCTATGTGCAATTCCAAACAATAAACACATAATCACCTGTGATTCCACACTTGCACAAACAGCATATATACCCCAGTTTCTGCTATAATTATTGTAAAGATGTACTTTTGCAAATCTAACACGAGGATGCCTCTGTCGAGTCTCATCGAAAAAGCAGTGGTGAATGGTGACCCTTATGCACCTATCCCCAACATGCGATGGATCTGCTCCGATGAGAATTGTTTTGTTGTGCTTAGAAAAATGACACCTGAATATGTTGGAGGAACACTTCTAAGTGGAGAGTATAAAGGCCAAATATAAGAGACATAAGGATCTAGTTGATTCTAGAAAGGATCTAATTACAAATTTTTATCAAATATAAGGATCTAATGACAAACTTCTAAACTATAAGGACTTAATTTAAAAAATTGGTGAAACCATAGGGATTAACAGAATACTTAAACAAATGAACAGCCCGAATAAAAGTACTACATCTCACCTTGAAATGGTAATATCCGTGCTTTCTCTAGTGATGTCTACGAGTCCATCATCGAAATCACTGAGGCTGCAACGATCTATCCATATATGCTTCGAATTAGGCTTGATCTGAATGGCATCACTATCAGGCCCTCTGCCTCCTTCAAACTCTAAATTACAAATTATTACATGCTCACATTCCTTCAGCCGCAATCCTTTTCCGGTGAGTTTAATCCTTCGGCCCCGGCCATCGATGGTCTTATAAGATGATACACTCAAAAATGTAGACAGATGAATTGTGCCTGAAACTTGAAATACAATCCACAAAGGATCTTTTCTGTGACATGCGTCACGCAGCGACCCTGGTCCATCATCTGCAATCAAGAACCATGACATTATCCACAAACCAGCTCAAATAATTCACTCTCTTTCCCTTAAAATTTGTGAAATGAGTGAGTTGCACAAGTTGTAATTTTCTTAACAAGAACCTATTGATTGAATGGAATAAAGTAATAGGAATTGTTTAATCATGTCAAGATTAATAAGCATTCTTACAAACAAATTCTCATAATATCTATGATCTCTAGAATTTTATATTTAGGCATTATAGTTTCCTTTCTATAATCTTCAGCATAAACTCAACTCTGATTTGTCTAGTTTTAAATCATTCATTTTTAAGCTTGTCAATGCTGTATGATATCAATTTCTGAAAGTAAAATCATAAATTTAAAGAAAAAGATGCACACCAGCAATCAGCCTATAGAAGAATATAAAGGCGAATTACCAACTTAATCGTTGAGTTTTGTGAGTGTAAATTTTATTCCATTATACACTTCTTCCCTTGCCTTCCTCCTTTTCCCATCAAATCATAACTCACAAAACATATCAGTTTCAAAGCCCAAAAGAAACATAGCACATTAGGTAACTAACCTGCTAGAGTTGTTACATGATAAAGGGGACCACGGAGGCCACCAATGGCAGAGTGTCCAAATCCCTCGGCCGAGCCAGCAAGTGCTCGGAGGGAGGAGTCCACTCGTGCATAAGGCAAACTGGCTACAATGCTGTGAGTTTGGAATGGATAAATAGGTACTGCTTCATCATGTGCACCGTGTTCAACCGTTTGGTCTAATGGCCTCGCCATAGATTGCCATCCAGTGCAATGCTGAAGAACCTGTTTTAGATCATCTGAAGGAGGTTCCACCGTCCATGCCGGATAGTGTTCCCTAGGATGAAAATTGTTGCATTCAAGATTGTTAGATGCTATTAGCCCTGATTGTGTTCCATTTATAAACAAATCTCCTTCGGATATTATGCGGCCACTTGCTTCTGCTCCCTTGTCTGCTGCCTGTGATGATTTAACCAATAAAGTTTTGTTTCCAAGATACATAGCCAGCACAAATAAATTCCGTATTACAGTTCACCAGGCATGTTAAGTAATCAATCTAATAAGTTTGAACAAAAATGGTTGCAGGTAGTGCTAGCTTATGATAGTCAATTTTCAACGAGTAATGTCACTGACAACTTAAACATGTGTAGATCAATTCTTTATGAACTGGTTTTTTCATGCTTTCTTGCTATTTCACAAGATCATTAGCAAATTTATTCAAAGATAAAAGCTATTGAATATTGCAAATAATATTTGTATTTCCAATTCAACTTAAACACCAAAGCATTACTTGGCCTCAGAACATATGAACTGGACAAACCTTCTCAGAAAGGTACTTGAATGCTACCTTCTTCTGCCCTGCTTCATAAATATTATGTTGCGAGAATATCTGGTATCAACATACAATTTAAAGTAAAAATTTATAATAGATAATTTGGTAAATCGTTCAAGACTTGTTTTAACATTTAACCTAAGAAAATCCAATTAATAAAAAACATAATCAATCACCTGGGACTCCACACTCGCACAAGCAGCATATATGCCCCAGTTTCTGGTATAATTGTTATACAGATGAACTTTTGCAAATCGAACGCGAGGATGCCTCTGTCGAGTCCCATCGAAGAAGCAATGATGAATGGTGACCCTTATGCATCTATCACCAACATGTGAGGGATCTGCTCCAATGAGAATTGTTTTGTCATGCTTAGAAAAATGACACCTGAAGATGTTAGAGAAACACCTCTTCAACTTCAGAATATAAAAAAGGCCAAATAAATTTAAGATACTTTACCTTTTGCTTAAAATTTTAGTATATATTGTTAGAGATATAACCATTTATACTGCCTTCTCCTATCAGTTTAAGCTTTTGGGAGAAGTAGTATCATGGTATCAGAGTTCTGTGAACCTCAAAAGAGACTCTTAAGTCTTATTTAAGGGGACGTGTTAGAGATATAACCTTTCATGTTACCCTCCTCCTATCAGCTTAAACTTTTGAAAAAAGTGATATCATGACATCTAGAATACATTGGACGGACTTTAGCTAATCCGGCTTGAGTTGAGTCAAGACACTAGATAGGTTAAAACTCTCTAAGAGCCAGATTTTCCATCCAAGAGATTCAAATCGGAGACTTTGATTAAGAGAAACACAATTACGAAATCACTTGAACTATCTAAACATTTCTAAACAAAGAAACCTAGACTACAAGAATTTCATCTCACCTTGAAATTGTAATATCTGTGCTTTCTCTGGTGATGTCTATCAGTCCATCTTCGAAATCACTGAGAGTACAACGATCTATCCATATGTGCTTTGAGTTAGGCTTGATTTGAATGGCATCAACATCAGGCCCTCTGCCTCCTTCAAACTCTAAATTGCACACTATTACATGCTCGCATTCCTTCAGCCGCAACCCTTTACCGGTGAGTTTAATCCTTTGGCCCCGGCCGTCAATGGTCTTGTAAGATGATACATTCAAATATGATGACAGATGAATTGTGCCTGAAACCTCAAATACAATCCATAATGGTTCTTTTCTACGACATGCATCGCGTAGTGATCCTGGTCCATCATCTGCAGTGACAAGAAATATGTGATTACTTGCACACCAAGTCACCTAGTGTTCTGCATTTCTCTTGAACTGGTTCTAGATGATATAACAAAATTACATAAAGAGAAATGCTAAAGGCCATCAGAATTTATTATTTTTGGCTATCACTTAATTATCAACTCAATTGTTTTAGTATAGTAATCCAACAACATATTTTATCCTGTATTTTTAAATTTTAATGACCCTTTAGCATTTCTCTACATAAAACCAGTGATTTGTGTAGAATTGCATAACAAAGAGAGGTGATTGGTTATAAACAATATTCATTCGTGTTTACTAAGTAAAATTTACTTTTTATATAAATATATAACATATACGTATATAAGATACGGATTGGTCGAATAAGCTCAACTTTTACCCTACCCAACCCGAACGAAAATCCTATCTGCATCCTACCCTACCTGCTGCAGATCGGGTTGACAATCCTACCCAACCGAATTATCTAATTGGATACTCACATGTGCACATATATGGTTAATTAACTAATATGCGATTAAAAAATGATGATAAAGTATTAAAATTATTCTAGATTTTTCAATACGTTGCAAAAATATCTCTAAAAATAAAAAATATTTTTAAAATATTTTAAAACATGATGAAAATATATATATATATATATATATATATATTCTCAAAAAATATTTAAAACTTAAATTTTTATGTAATTTTTTGCAAGTATAATTATAAAGAATAAGATGTTTTTTATCTTTAAAATTTAATAATTTTCTACTAAATAATTTTTTTAATTTATTTTTGTTAATAATAAAAAAATCAAAAGAAAAAAGTTTTATCTGTTTTTTTATGTACTTTTAAATAATTATTCAAATATTTTTATAAAATTTTAGATTAAATATATAAATAATTTATTAAATATAAAATTTATTTGTACTCAAAAAAATAATATTTTCTTGATTATTTGTGAGCTTTTTTATAATATTTTAAAAATATTTTTATCATTATAAAAAAATAAAAAATTATTTTTGTTAGCATCATACAAATGATTTTGGTATGATTTCTGTTTTTGGTATGATTTAACATCTTAAAAATAGAGAGACCACCTTGATAGTTCATCCTAAGAAGATACAAGTCACCAAAAAAATCCTAAGAAGATATAAAAAGTAGAGTGAATATCTCATCCGACACTGACAATTATCTCGAAAAAATAATTAGGCTGTCGAAAACATACCCAATTCGACCACTGATTTTTTTGGTCTGATTAGTTTCTGTGCAAAAAAAACATTAACTTTTTTAATCACAGAAACTAATCAATCTCATAAAAGTAAAGTTCGAGGACTGGATTAAAAAATTTTTTTTTGGTTAAAGAATTAATCAATCTTTTGAGATAATTGTCTGGAGCTTTTTTGAGTTTTTCTCTAACAAATACTGTCAAAAGTACTCCAATGAAGAAAGCTAAAAGCAGACAAAATTTAATCTAGCAGCTAAATTTCGGTTAACGTAAAGTACATAAATTAATCAAAACTGAACATTCAAAAATACAAGAAGCATCAATTAAGGAAAAGACAAATTAACCCTGGGAATTGGAATATTACGAAAGAAACCTGCGAGACTAGTGACATGGTATAGCGGACCATGGAGGCCGCCGATGGCGAAGCGTCCGAAGCCTTCGGCCTTGGCAGCGAGTTCTCGGAGCGTGGTGTCCACGCGCCCGTAAGGCAAAGAAATCTTGCTGCTCACCATCGTCCTATTACAGTGTTGTTGTTTTGGATAATGATGAGCACCATATCTATAGTGTGGAGGAGTAGCAACAGAAGAAGAAGAGTTATTGTTTTGAGAGAGGGAGTTACGGTGTTTGCGATGTGAGTGAGAGTTACCCATTCATGATCATGTTTCTGTTTGATTTTGTTATTAATTTTGGATGGAAAAGGAAAGTGGGAAACTGAAAAATGAACAGTGAATGATGAATCATAGTCTTTTAAGTTCTAACGAATCTATGGTGGCCACCAATCTCTACCTTTTCCTGTCGCTGTTATCTCGCTGCCGACACCTACGTCACTAAATTTAAAATTAAGCTTATTGTTTTGAAAAACATTTCTTATTTTGGTTTTCCTTTTTATTTTCAAATTTTTATATTTAAAAAAGAAATTTAATACATTATCAGTTGCAATTTAAAAAAAAAAATATAGGTAGAAAACAAGAATACTAAATAATGTAAATAATAAATATGTTCGAATGTTCAATTCAATAGATATGCAAATAATTATATTTATTATTTGTAATTAGATGATTATTTTTTTATTTGATTTATTTTATTTTGTAAATATTATTGCAATTATTTATATATTTTTCCACCTGCAACATTATCTACGTTAATTCAGTTTATCAGAAATAAAATTAAAATAAAAAAAAGAAACAAACGAGACCTTACTTTAGTTATTGTTGGAACAAACCTTGTAAAGCATCACATGTTTATGATGTGTAAATTATGTTGCATCTGAATTGAAGTAGATCTACAAATATAAGATGTGTTCATTGAACCCAAGTTCTTAAAGAGTGGTGTGCTAGCCACGGCTGGGATATGAATGAAGTTCTTTAATATATTAATGGAATCTGAGATATATACATATATTCTCCGCTAAGTGTTTAATTTCTTATTTTGTTGCCAAATAAATGCAATTTTCTATTATTTTTTAATTATTTTGTTTTATAATTATTTAATTGATATTTCTATAAATAAAATAATATTATCAAGATTATAAGCATATATTATCATAATTTGATATATTTCATAATTTTTTAAATTAACAAAGGATAAAAATTGGAAAAAGATTATGACACTAACTAAATTATTTCTTTTCAAACTTGATTTCATAAAAATATCTCAAATTTTCTTTTCATTTAATTGTCAAAAGTTAATATATTAATTTTCATTAATCGGGTTTTGACAAGATCCATTAATCAAAACAATAAAGATAAAAAAAATAAAAAAGAAAATTTTTTAGATCAGCAGTGAAAAATTTGGCTTTTTTAGACAATATAGAATTTTAATGTTAAGTGATTAAATTTAATCTCTTTTGATGTTGTCATCAAAAACCAAAATCAACCATAAAAAACATATTAAACCATAAACGTAAAACTAATAAATAAATATACAATACATATAGAATCAAATTATTCCTCAAATGTAATATATTGAATTAAATTTTTTTATTGTGTTCTTCCATCACTTATATTCAATAAGAAGTCAATATACTCGTTTCCTTCACTTTATCCATCTATTGTCTTCAATATACTTACTTCCCCCACTTTATTATCAACTATCATTTTTATATTTTCAAAAAATTAAATTTATAAATAATATAACATGACAAAAAAAATTATTCAAAGAATAAAAGATATAAGATGTTAATATCTCTTTTATTCAATTATTCATAATCGATCTCCGAACTCAAATTTTAGTATGGAAGGTTTTCATGTAAGCATCTAGTCAACCATTCTATTCTTAAGAAAAAATTGATAGATGGCGATTCTGAACCTCGCAGCATAATTTTCTCAAAAAATGATGAACATCCTTTTCATCTCTCAATCGCCTTCGAGTTGTACCATTCTAAAAAAAGACAATAGACTTGTAATGGCATTTGTTGGGTCTAATTGCCTTTAATAAAATGTTAAAGACTTATTTGTCCAACAAACATATTAACTATTTTATATTAAATAATAGAGGGACTCAACTATCTTACAGAAGTAATTGTCAGGAACTTCTAAAATAAAAAATTTTATTAAGAACCAAAGTATATGATCTGGAATTCATTGGGAACCAATTTAGAGTAAAAGCTCTTAAGGTTTTATATTGCATATGACCAAACTCAATTAGTTATCAATTTTGGTTTGATTTCTGGAACTTTTTTTTTTAACATAGGTAGCTCAACATAGTAAAGTGGAGCATAAAAAACACAGACTAAAAAAAAACATAAATATAAATAAAAGTTGTAATCCGTTGTCATCTTCGATATTGCCATTAACAACCAAACGGATCAACTCCACACCATTCCTTGTAACTCAAGAAGGACAGAACATTCACTCCTTCAACACTTGTCTCTACCTTCTGGAAAACTCTGCTATTCCGCTCCAACCAGATGTTCTAAATAACCGCACAGAAGCCTATGAGCCATTTCCTTTGCTCAGACTTTCCACCTGCTACTCCAGTCCAAATCTCAAAGAACTCCTTGACTGTTTCCGGAATGGCCCAAGCTCTATCAGTAAACGTCAATCATGCACACCACACCTGCCACGTGAACTCACAAGCAAAAAATAAATGATGCACAAATTCTATATGTTTTTTACACAATACACAGATATTGTCATGATGATTAATAATGCTAAGTCTACTCAGCCTCTCCTTAGTGTTTACCCTGCCTACTAGCACAAACTAAGTAAAAAGTTCAACTCTTGGAGGAACGAAGCCTCTCCAAATGGAGCTTGTGAAGTTGTAGCTCGTAATGTCGGCTGAGAGAGAGAGTCTCTTTTTGTAGCACCTGCACAAAAGAATTAGTAGAAAAAACTCTCTTTTTATCAAATTTCCATATAACTGAATCCTCTCTATTAACTAATAACCTTACAACCCGTAACCGATCGTGAAGTTGATTGAGCAACTCTAACTCCCATTGGAAGAGTTCTCTCCTCCATTGGAAATTCCAAACCCACTCTAACCCATCCCAAAACCCACAGTCCCCTATTACAGATCCTTACTTATTTGAAATAGAGAAGAGTCTCGAAAAACAATCTTTGAAAGAGCCAACTTGTAATTGTAGTGAATTCAATGAGTTGTTATTGAGAGAAAGGTACAATATATAACATATATAATCAATGCTTGGTGTGATTCTTGTAAGAAAAATCTTATTGAGGCAGTGTTGTTGTTGTCGATGTTGATGATAAGTGTTGATTGAAGGGAGAGAACACACCGTCAAACTTCTTAAGAACCAAGATGTGAAACACATTGTGGATCTTTACTGTTTCGGAAATTTCTAATCTGTATATGCGACTGGACTTAACTTCTTGCTGACACGGAGTGGTCCACATACCTCATTCCAAGTCTCTGGTTCTTCCTTAAGTTAACTAGTGCCAAGTCACCCTCCTTGAGCTCCATCTACCTCAAAAGTCTTCATAAATTGTTGGGACCTACCAAGATTGTGCTTATGCTGGTTAAGCAATTGATCCCTAGTAATTACCATTTCTTGGAGGGATGGCTCATCCTTTGCAGAGAGTTCATAATGCACCAGTGAAGGGGGCTCTCTCCCAGAAAAGGGCCTTATAGGGAGACATTTTAATACTACTGTGAAATGATGTGTTGTACTAATATTGTTCCCAAGAAAGTATGGGGTTATCATAACAAAAAAATATCAAATACAACTCTACTATTTTGTTTATCCCTTCGCTTTGTCCATCTGTTTCAGGATGATAAGCCAAACGCATTGCCAAAATGGTACCTTGTAATTTGAATATCTGCTTCCATAACTTACTAATAAACACGTTGTCCCTATCTGATACAATGGATTTAGGGAATCCGTGCATTTTAACAATGTTCTTAATGAAAGCTTCTGCAACTGTTCCACTATCAAAATCATATGCTTTAATGGTATAAAATGAGAAAATTTGCTAACCCGGTCAATCACAACCATGATCACTGAATATCCATGAGTTGGCGGCAATAATGAGATGAAATCCATACATATATCTGCTCATACCTACATCGGAATTGGAAATGGCTACAACAACCCATCTGGTAACTTGGTCTCTATCTTAGCTTGTTGACAAATTGAGCACGAAATCACATAATTTATGATATCCTGCAGCATATTCAGCTAGTAAAAACTAGAACAAATTCATTCCATAGTTTTTGCTATGCCTGAATGCCCACCAACCTTGCTGTCATGGAATTCTTTCAAGATTAAATTAACTAAATCACTCTTTGGAGGGATAACCACTCTATTTCTCCACAGCAAGATCCCATTTTGACTAGTGTAGTTTGAGTCCTCTTGAGTATTATTGTGGCATTTCTGGAGCATGGCTTTGAGGGTAGAGTCTGCCTCAATATCCGCTCTCAGAGTTGTTAACCACTCTAAATCGGGAGCGGACCAAGCAACTTTAGCATCCATTTATGTTGCTCTGGTGTGTGTGTGTGTGTGTGTGTAAAGTTTGTTCCAATAAAGCTTTTCAGGCTCTTCTAATCCGTTCTAATGACAAATCTCTTCCCTAACAAATAATGACAAAATTTTGCTATGGCCTCTGTGATCTCATAGAACTCCCTCGTATAGACGGATTGTTGCTGCATTGCTGGTGAGAGCTTCTTGGAAAAATATGCAACTGGATGTTGTCCTTGTGTTAAAATTGCACCAATCCCACTGCTTGAGGCATCTGTCTCAACTTCAAAAGGCAAATCAAAGTCTGGTAATGCCAACACTGGTTGTGAGGTTATTGCCTTTTTGAGTTGTATAAAGACAACTGCAGCTTGTTCATTCCCTTGAAATGAATCCTTCTATAGTAACCAGTTAAAGGAGCTTTCGTCGAAGCATAGCCCTTGATGAACCATCTATAGTGACCGGTTAAGTTGAGAAATTCTCTCCAATGTTGTGTGTTCATAGGCTGCTACCAATCAAGTATCGCCTGCACATTATCTCCATGTGCACTCCCTGCTCAGAAATTCTGTGGCCCAAATAATCAATTTTATTTGTTTCAAAAAGACATTTAGAGAGCTTTGCATATAGTGTTTCCTACTGCCATTTTAATACTAACTCTAACAACTTAGCCCAAACAATTCGTCTAACAACTCATCAACTGTTGGGATTGGAAAGCTATCCTTCATTGTGATGTTGCTGAGAGCAGGATAGTCAGTGCAAAATCTCCATGTACCACCCTTCTTGACCAACAGGATTGGAGATGAGAAAGGGCTTTTACTTGGTTGAATAATTCCTTCACCCAACATTTGCTGCACCATCACTATGATTTGCACCTTTTGGCTTTGCGAATACCTATAAGATCAAACATTAACCGGATTCAATCCTTGCATCAACTGTGATCATGTGCACGTTGCGGAGGTAGACCCGAGGGCTGTGCAAAGACTGGTGCATATGTATGTAACAAGAGAGCTAACTCTGGCTACAAATTTTCTGGCAGCTGCAGTGGGGAACTAGATTTCTCATCAGTGTTGCACACTTGCAAGGTGAATGGTTCAGTAATAGCATCCGTGCTTACCATTCTGCAAATGTGATGAAATTGTGCTTGTGAGGTAATCAGCGAATTTTCACCATACACAGCTACAAATTATCCATCATGCAAGAATCTGATGAAGGAGGCATCATAATCAACTATGTCCGCTCTAAGTTGCTTGAGCCAAGTTGTACTAATGACCATGTCCCCACCCGCAAGGTGTAACTCATAAACCTCTGGCATGTTGACTTTATAGTCCTGAATAATGCTGATTTCCATAGAAGGAATGCATCTTTCTACGCTCATTACTGTGAAATTTCCCATTATGACCTTGAAACCCGGAGCTTGTTCTATTGGCAGATTCAAAAACTTGGCAAGATAAAGTTGTCCGAGCTGCACGCGTCAATAAATACTTGAATCTCCAACCCATTTATCAATGCCTTAATGCGAATTATAGCTGGACCTGAAGTCCCATGCATAGCATTATATGACAAATGATTCTTAACTACCTGTTGATCCAATTGCTGCATATCTCCTCAGGCGCTGGTTGTTTTTCACCAACACACTCCACATCACCTTCAAATTAGTACAGCATAAAGTGTCGATTCGGACATTTGTGGTTGGCTGAAAATTTCTCATCGCACCAAAAGCAAAGGCCCTTCTTTCTTTTGCTTTGAATCTTTGCTGGTGACAACTCTTTTATGGGATTTCGGTTGGAGTTAGATGTAGGACATTGATTTGGTGTTGGTAACAAAGGTGGTAGGTTGTTCCGTAAAAGTGGTCTTTGTGGTGTGGTTGAAATTTGGTTGGTGAATTGTGGTCTGTAGTTGTTTGGGCCATGGGTTGATTTTGAAGGGTTTGCAAATTTGCCTTCATGAGAGAAGGTGGACATTGTGCTTTTACTTCCCTTTGTATCTCCTATTCCACACAACTAATGAAGCAGTCACGCAACACTTCTGGGGGTTCAATATTGGTGCAATTCGCGAAATTTGGCAGTTCTTTAGGACGTTTGAAACTAAGGACATGTGAATGGTCGTTATACCAACTTGTTCTTCATGAGAGGGACTTGGAAAAAAAAATCAAAATATTGATCTAGTTAAAATATCCAACCCAATGCATCTGGAGTTTGATCCATGCAGTGAAAGTTTACCCTTCGATGCGGTGGTACATTGCGGTAGTTGTAATTGGCATCGGAGTTCGATCCATGGAGCATCTCAACAAAAGGGGAGTGATTGCAAGTATGTTCATTGAGGAGTTGTGTAATTGATCTCTGGATCGCCTCAAATTTCACATCCGCTGCCTCAGAGATCCGAGCTCTCTGAAAAAATCTCTTGATGTCAGCCTCTATCCCCTTCATTCTCATGTTCTCAACAACTGTCATGGCTAATGAAAGCACCAAATAGAAGGGTAAAAACGTAGGAATTATATTCAAGGCCAAAAACCGAGAACCATGCACATATCAACATAAAGTTCAGCAAGTGCAATGGAACAGTACAACTCAGAAAAAGAAAAATTCACATGATGTAAGTATAAAAATTAGTCCAAAGCTAAATAAGGGAATAGATGAAGGATCTTGAAGAAAGGTCCAGTGATGATGAACCTAGAACAAGAGAGAATTGGAGAATCAGGATTAGAGGAAGTCAGAAAGAAGATTAGAGGTCAACACTACAAGAAAATTGTGGAGTACCATTGAATTTATTGACGGATTTACCAAAAAAATCTGTCGGGTAATCAGTTCACTGTCAGATTTAGCGGCGGAATAAATTGAACAGTTTAAATCTCGGCCGCAATTATTTATTGACAAATTTTTTTTATTTACTGATAGTTACCGGCAGATTTAGTAGTGTATATTAACTTGTAATTAGCGAAATTCTAGAACTTGTTGCCGTTGGATTTATCCTCGTTAAATCCAATGGTTAATTAAATTTTATTTTTTTTTAAAAAATTATTTAAAAATTTAATATATAATTTTAAATGTTTAAATTAAAAAATTTATTGTTTATTTTATTATAAATTTGTCTATAATTTTTTATTAAAAGTTCACAAAGAAATGTTAAAACTCTCTAGACAATAAATTAATTATACAAATGAGACAAATTAAAATTGTAAGTATTTCACATTTATCTGTAAATGGGACAAATTAGTTATACAAAGAGAGTATAATTTATAGGCAAATGGGACAAATTCACAAAGAATTAATTAACATATCATGACATATTAAGATTTTAAATAATTCACTAACATGCATAGTATATCTCTCAAATGGTATATCTATTTAAATTTGTACAATTTTATTAACTTACAAACCTAGTTGAAGGTTTTGCATCGTAAACCATTAATCTATGAACAAAGAATTACAAGTACTGTAGACCTACCTTTTATAGGCACATTTTTTGAAATAGTAGGTTGTACACCTTCAATTACAAGCTATAAGCATAATCATTACACAAATTATAATTAAACAAACAAATCAAAGTTCATATATTCAAATGAGTAAATTGTAACAAACTCAGTAAAATTGACAATAATTAACTCAACAAAATTAATTCAGAAAACAATTAACTCAAACAATAATAAAATCAGAAAATTAACAACAATCAACAATAAGTCAAAAATTAACTTAAAAAATTAACATGCTAAGACTAACTCAGAGAATTAACAACAATCAACACTAATTAACTCATAAAATAATTAGCTCAAACAACAATAAACTCATAAAATTAACAACAATAAACAATAAGTCAATAATTAACTTAAAAAATTAACAAGCTAAGATTAACTTAGAGAATTAATAACAATCAATACTAATTAACTTAGAAAATAATTAACTCAAACAACAATAAACTCAAAAAATTAACAATATTCTAAAATACCATCAACTCAGAAGAAACCCTAAATTACATCCTATCTAACCTAACATTATTCAATTTCTAATTACACTAAATTAATATAACAAACACTAATCGCACACTTTATTTTAAAAAATTTAATAAAATACTTAATAAAATCCTAAACAAACAAAAAAATTCTGAAAAAATACAAAAAGAAAAATGGACAACAACATTACCTTTGGTGCGGTGAACCTTAGACATGGTGACGGCGACAAGGTGACGACTTCCGACGACAAGAGACACCAACAGCAGTGGTGCGACGAAGGCTTTTCATGAAGACTCCAACAACAGTGACGACAACGTGCTGATTTGCGATGACAATGTGGCTTACCGGTGACAATGACAGCTCCAGGTGGTGGTAGTGCAACCTTTTTCAACGGAGCAGAAGAAGAAAGATGAGAGAGAGACGAGAAAGAGAAGAGAAGAGAGAGTTTACAGAAGTGAGGAGAGGGGTTTTGCGTTTGAATTTTATTTCATATTTACCGGCAAATTTACTAGCAAAAACATTCGACTATGAGGTGTTCGTTGTTATCTAAACGCTATATTTCACTAAATTTGGCACTAATAAAATTAATTTTTGTGCCTTAATTTATTGTGGGATTTAGTTACAAAATTTTTAATCCGATGGTAATTTATTCGATGGACTAATTTTCACTCATAACCGTTAAAAAATTTGCCGCTAAATCTACCAGTAACGTCCGTCACTAAATTAGATAGTATTCAAAGTATTTTTTGTAGTGCAAGAAGACAAATTAGAAGGGTGAGACAATATCACTATTAAGTTAGTAACAATAGTGCTCCAGCCTTCTATTAATAACTCTCTTTTGCACTGTGTCTCAAACCTTGAGGTTACGGATCGTGCACCACCTGTTCAGTCTGAGTAACTAACTTCTGTTAGTCCTTTGCTGCCCTCAGCTCATGCTTTTGAGTAGATGACTCCAACTTATTTCCAATTCTTCCCTCAACTTCATTTTTCTCCCTTACAGTAAACACATAGCAGTTTTTTCTTTTATCTTGAAATTGTTCTTCTTCATTTGCTGTTACAATAGGAATTTTGGGGATTGTGCGTGTTATGAAACAGAGAAAGATGAATTATTAAGAATAAGAAGGTGAGGAGAAAAGAATGTGAAGAAGGAATTGAAGGAGATAGAGAAAGCGGTGAATCGCATTTCTCTTTAAACTTGAATAAAGCAAAACTATAACGAAGAAAATTATGTTGTGGCAATAATAGTGTAGTGCGTGTTCGATGATGTGGTTCTTTGATTAAAACTTGTTTACTTTTCATCTTATTTATGTTGTAATGAAGTGTCCTGTTTCTTTAGTGCTGTCATGATTTACATTTGATCCTGATGCTCAGTTATTATTTGGGCTTTGTATTGCAGGTGCTTGTTAACTACACAAGGTCATCTAATTTGTTATATCTTGTCAGTAAGATTGAGGAACTTGCTATAGAGGAGCTCAAGAAAATCAGAGCTCATGAGGAGACTGGTAATGTCACCTTGCACGTTCTCTTGCAGAGAGAGGAGCCTGAGGAATATCCCTCTTTAGACGAGTATGAGGAGCCTAAGGAGGAGCAAATTGCTCAGTTACTAGCAATCCTCAGGAAGCTGAAAGCCAATTCCTCTCATGCAGAGGCTTTGGAGAAAGACCCCCCTTCCATGGCGTGTTTGAAAACCTCAAGGGGAGATGAGACTGTGGTGCTGACCAAGGAGTACAGTGCCTTAGTCTAAAAGAAGCTCCCTCAGAAGCTGCCAGATCCTGGAAGCTTTCTAATTCCCTGTACTATAGGGACCATCATCTTTGAGAAGGCATTATGTAATCTTGGCTCAAGCATTAACCTCATGCCTCTCTCTGTGATGAAGAAGGTGGGGATTCTAGAGGTGTAGTCTACCAGGATCTCATTAGAGATGACAGACAAGACCCTGAAAAGGGCATATAGCATGGTGGAGGATGTCCTTGTGAAAGTTGAAGACCTTTACATCCCCGTGGATTTTATAATCCTAGACACTAGGAAGGATAGAGATAATTCCATCATCCCTGGAAGGCCTTGTGATGACTTACATCATCTATCCTTTTTCTTGCATAAAAAGGAGCATAAAAGAGGCATAATCTCATTTGATCATTGCAATTCATGCCTTAATTGATGAATATCATAGTACATTGCTTTGAAATGAGTTTGTGCTGAATTTCAGGTGGAGAAGACATCAAAAATGGGAAAGAAAACAACAAAACAAGTGAGATGTGTGAAGCAGGCGTGCCACTTGGAACGAACGCCACAAAATTGTATTGGCGTGGCACGCCGAAGCTGGACGTGGCATGCTGGTACAACATTCCAGAGAGCGAAATTGAAGACCATCAAAGGGGCATGGCATGCTAGAAGCAGGGCGTGACACGTCAATTCGTTACTAGAAGAACTATCACTATAGCGTGCCACTTTGTGTCAAAGGCGTGGCACACCAGCCCCAGAGTTCACTTGGGCGTGCCACTTGAGGACCAAGGCGTGGCACGCCAAGCCTATGAGACCCACAATTGAATGGGCGTGCCACTTGAGTAACAAGGCGTGGCACGCCAGTGAACAAGGAGACAATGCAAAAGCTGGGTGTGCCACTTGGTATCAAAGGCCTGGCACGCCAGCTCAAGAAGTCCCACTAAGGCGTGCCACTTGAGTGATGAGGCGTGGCACGCCAGCACCTAAAGAGGCCAAATAAAGCTGAACGTGCCACTTGGTATCGAAGGCGTGGCACGCCATCTCAATCATCTCACTTTGGCATGCCACTTGAACATCCAGGCGTGGCACGCCAACCTCTAGGACCAAGGCAAATGAAGGGCGTGACACGCCAGTCTCATGGCATGGCACGTTGGTAGTATTTTCCAGAGGAGGAATTAAAGGGCCAGTGAACTCAAGCGTGCCACTTGGGAGATGAGACGTGGCACGCCAGCAAGATGATGGAGCAAATGAAGGGCGTGACACGCCAGTCTCATGGCGTGGCACGCTGGTAGTATTTTCCAGAGAGGAAGAAGAGGAGCCAATGAACTCAGGCGTGCCACTTGGATGATGAGGTGTGGCATGCCATCAAGAGTGTGAAGCTTTAAGAAGGGCGTGGCACGCCAGACCCTGGGCGTGCCACGCAGGTACAAATTTCCAGAAGCATGGAGATAAGGAAGATGACCTTGGGCATGCCACTTGGTGTCGAAGGCGTGGCACGCCAGGTTACTTGGCCATTTAAAATGTCCTGGGCGTGCCACTTTGGCTCGAAGGCGTGGCACGCCACTGGTTAAATAGAGGACGACATGCCACTTGAATGAAGAGGCGTGGCACGCCAAATCAGAAACAGAAGGAGCGTGACACGCCAGAGAAGTGCCAATCACACGCCAGCTGGAAAATCACGTTTGTTGAGTTTCTTTTCCCTCCAAATTGTAATTTTCTTCACTTTTTTAATTTTTCTTTATTTCCTAGATCTAGGAGTAGTATAAATACCCTTGGAAGTATTGAAAAAGGGTTAGCAAGTCAAAGAGTTTAGTTTTGGGGGATTTCACTCTTACTTTCCACACTTCATCTCTTCCATCTTTTGTACTTTGTCTTTGAGCTATTAGTAGCTAAATTCCCTCTCATTGAGAGAGGGAGCTCTATTGTACTTGATGGATTAATGATAGTGAATTTCTTCTTCTCTTCATCTTCTCTTTGATTTGTAGAAGGAATTTCGATTTTCATGCTTAGTGTTCAATTAACTTGGAAAAGAGATTGAATGCAAAATGGGTTTCATGGGAACCTTGGAAAAGGAAACATGAAACCATGCTAGAAATCCCTTCTCACACTTGAGTAGAATCTGGGTTTTGGTGTTTGGATATGGTGACATACAATCCTCCCTCTACTTGGACCTATGATGATGTGTGGTATAATCAGGGACCAAGCATATCTCTCTTCATGAGCAATTAGACCAAGGAATTGGCTATTGATCAAGATCTGAGAGATTGAGTCACCAAGGGATTGAGGCTCAATCAATCATGATTGCCAAGAGGTCAATGAGTTGCATGATTGAAGAGGATATGAGCTGGATTTAATCCAAAGAGACAATATCTCCTGATCTCAATGAATTCCCTCATTCTTATCTCTCCCATTCTTTTATAGCTTTACTTACATTCTGCAAAATCCCATTCTCCTTTACATTCCTGTTATTTCCATTTCTGTATTTTATTGCTTTCTTTTATTCCTTTGCCATTTATGTTCCTGCCATTTATAATTCTGCACTTACAACTTATCCTGTTGAGCTTGACTAATTTACCAATTGATTAAAATTGCTCAAATCTACCAATCTCTGTGGATACGATCCCACTCTACTGTGGGTTAATACTTGACGATAATTTTGGTGCGCTTGCCAAGAGCGGATTCATCAATATTACTGGGGGGAGTGAATTCCAAACTCATCAAGTTTTATGGCGCCGTTGCCGGGGATTGGTTTGAATTTGACAATGATTAAGCTGATTGGAGAGCTAGATTAAGCTATTTTTCCTTAATTGTTTTCTTATTCATTTCCTAGTGTAGCCTTTAAATTCCTTTCTAATTTCTGTTTTTCTTTTTTTGTCTTTATGAGATTTCTTTAGCTATTCATTGTTTATACTTTCACTCTTCTAACTATTTGATTAATTGCATCACTCAAGCTAATCACTAATTTTAACTAAGGAGATTCCTTCACTTGCTCTTTTTTTGCTGTGTGTTGACTGTATGACTGGTAGAAGAGGAGAAACTTCGTCCTCTTTTGATAGTGAACCTGAGAGAACCTTCCTTAGATTAAGGAGGGAGACTAGAGGCAAGGGTATAGTTGGAGAAGAACCAGTAAAGGAAGATCTAACAACCACCATAGAAGACGAAGCGCATGAAGATTTTGGAGGAGGAGTTGGAAATCAAGCTGGGCAAGAGAAGAGAGTCTTAGGCTCCTATATCAACCCAAATCCAGGAAACTGTGGCAACAACATCCTCAAGCCAACAATCCATGCCAACAATTTTGAGTTGAAACCTCAACTCATCACACTAGTCCAGAATAACTGCTCATATGGAGGAGGTGCTCAAGAAGATCCAAATCAACATCTCAACACATTCTTGAGGATATGCGATACTGTAAAGTCCAATGGTGTACACCCTGACACCTACAAACTACTTCTGTTCCCTTTCTCGCTCAGAGATAAGGCAACAAAGTGGTTATAATCATTCTCCAAGGAGAGCCTAACCACATGGGAGGATGTTGTGAACAAATTTCTAGCAAGATTTTACCCTCCACAGAGGATCAACAGGCTAAGAGCTTAGGTGCAGACCTTCAGACAGCTAGATGGTGAAACACTCTATGAGGCCTGGGAGAGGTTTAAAGATCTAACAAGAAAATACCCACCAGATATGTTTAATGAGTGGGTGCAGCTCCACATTTTCTATGAAGGATTAACCTATGAATCAAAGAAGGCTGTGGACCACTCTTTAGAGGGTTCACTCAATAAGAAGAAGACCATTGAGGAAGCCATAGATGTCATTGAAACTGTAGCTGAGAATGACTACTTCTATGCTTCAGAAAGAGGCCAAAAGAAGGGGGTGCTGGAACTCAATTCTATGGATGCCCTGTTGGCACAAAACAAGGATGGAAAATAATCAAGTTGTAGTTGTCCAAGCTCAAGCACCACCCCAAGAAGAAAATGAACCAGAAGTTGAATGTGAGCAAGCAAACTATGTGCATAACCCCTCTCAACAACCATATGACCCTAACTCCAAGACATATAACCCAGGATGGAAGAACCACCCGAATTTTGGGTGGGGGAACCAACAAAATCACAACCAAGATCACAACAAACCATACCAAGCCAATCAATACCAGAATCATAACCCCAACCATCAGTCAAATAACAACAGACCTTACCACAATCCACCTTACACATCATATCCTTCCAACTATCAAACACACCACCATCAAGACACACTAACCCCAACCTCACAACCATGTGAAATCAAAGGTAACTTTGAGAGGGTAGAGGCCGTAATAGCACAACTATCATCACAGCTCACAGGGGCCATTTTCACCCTCTAGGAAAGACAAGCACAAGCTGAAAAGAAGATAGATGCCAACCAAGAAGAATACAGGTCGAATTTGAAGAACCAAGGTGCAGTAATCTCAAAGCTGGAAGCACAAGTGGGGTTTTTATCCAAGCAAATCCCAATATCTACACACACATTTCCAAGTAACACCATGGCCAACCGAAGAGGGGAGTGCAAGGCCATCACACTTAGAAGTGAAAAAGTGGTAGAAGAAGCCACCCTAAACCAGGAGAACCATGAAGAAGAAGCTGCAGAAAAGCCTAAAAATAGGAAGAAAGAAGAGGTCTCCAGCCCATCTTCACCAAAGCCAATCTTGAAGCATTATGTGCCAAAGGCACCATACCCACAAAGGCTAAGGAAGGATGGGAAGGACAGCCAGTTTTCCAGATTTTTGGAAATCTTCAAAAAGCTCCAAATCAACATACCATTTGCTGAACCACTAGAGCAAATACCCTTCTACGCAAAGTTCCTGAAGGAGCTCATGACAAGAAAAAGAAACTGGGGAGAAAAGGAGACTGTAGTCCTAACTGAGGAGTGTAGTGCCATCATACAAAAGAAACTCCCCCAGAAAATAAAGGACCCAGGGAGTTTCCAAATCCCCTACATCATAGGTGATATCACTATTGAAAAGGCTTTATGTGACTTGGGAGCTAGCATCAATCTCATGTCCTTGAACATGATGAGAAGGATGAGAATTGAGGAAGCCAAACCAACAAGAATGGCACTCCAACTAGCTGATAGGACATTCAAGTTTCAACATGGAGTGGTGGAAGATTTATTGGTGAAGGTGAGAGAATTCATCTTCCCAGCTGACTTTGTTGTGCTGGATATGGAAGAAGAGGCAAACACTTCAATTATCCTAGGAAGACCATTCCTAGCTACTGCTGGAGCCATCATTGATGTGCAAAAAGGAGAACTAGTCTTGAGATTACATGAGGAAAAGATGGTCTTGAATGTATTCAAGGTATTGAGTGATGAGCGGATAATTTATACGCTTTTTGACATTATTATTAGGTAGTTTTTAGTATGATTTAGTAGTTTTTAGTATATTTATATTAGTTTTTAAGCAAAAATCATATTTCTGGACTTTAATATGAGTTTGTGTATTTTTCTGTGATTTCAGGTAATTTCTGGCTGAAATTGAGGGACATGAGCAAAAATCTAATTCAGAGGCTGACAAAGGACTGCTGATGTTGTTGGATTCTAACCTCCCTGCACTCGAAATGAAATTTTTGGAGATACAAAAGTCCAAATGGCGCGCTCTTAATTGCGTTGGAAAGTAGACATCTAGGGCTTTCCATCAATATATAATAGTCCATACTTTGCCCAAGTTTAGATGACGCAAACTGGCGTTCAACGCCAGCTTTCTGCCTTATTCTGGCATTAAACGCCAGAAACAAGTTGCAAGCTAGAGTTAAACGCCAGAAACAACTTACAAACTGGTGTTTAACTCCAAGGAAGACCTCTACATGTGAAAGCTTCAATGCTCAGCCCAAGCACACACCAAGTGGGCCCGGAATTAGATTTCTGGATCATTTACTTATTTCTGTAAACCCTAGTAACTAGTTTAGTATAAATAGAACTTTTTACTATTGTACTAAGGGTCTTTTTTCCCTATTTTCGAATTCATATGCCATTTGGGGAGGTTGTCCATTCGGCCATGCCTAGACCTTGTTCTTATGTATTTTCAACGGTGGAGTTTCTACACACTATAGATTAAGGTGTGGAGCTCTGCTGTTTCTCGAGTATTAATGCAAAGTACTATTGTTCTTCTATTCAATTCAAGCTTATTCTTATTCTAAGATATTCATTTGCACTTCAACCTGATGAATGTGATGATCCATGACACTCATCACCATTCTCACTTATGAATGCGTGCCTGACAAGCACTTCCGTTCTACTTGCGAAAGCTAGAGTGTGTATCTCTTGGATTTCTGGTCCATGCGTTTGATTGCCTCTCCTAACAACAGAGCCTTCAATTCCTTGAGATCAGAGTCTTCGTGGTATAGGCTAGAATCCATTGGCAGCATTCTTGAGATCCGGAAAGTCTAAACCTTGTATATGGTATTTCGAGTAGGATTTGGGATGGGATGAGCTTCAAACTCATGACTGTTGGGCGTAATGACAGACGCAAAAGGATTGGTGCACGAAATTGTGATCACTACTTTTCACAACTCAAATAATCCCCGGTAATGAATCCAAAAATTTGGTGTTCAATACCATGGCATAAACACAACTTCGCACAACTAACTAGCAAGTGCACTGGGTCGTCCAAGTAATAAACCTTACGCGAGTAAGGGTCGATCCCACGGAGATTGTTGGTATGAAGCAAGCTATGGTCACCTTGTAAATCTCAGTCAGGAAGACTGAAATGGTTATGGATGATATATGAATAAAACATAAAGATAAAGATAGAGATACTTATGTAATTCATTGGTGAGAACTTCAGATAAGCGAATGGAGATGCTTTGTCCCTTCCGTCTCTCTGCTTTCCTACTGTCTTCATCCAATCCTTCTTACTCCTTTCAATGGCAAGCTGTATGTTGGGCACCACCGTTATCAATGGCTACAGTCCTGTCCTCTGAGTGGAAATGTTCAACGCACCCTGTCACGGCACGGCTATCCAGCTGTCGGTTCTCGATCATGTCGGAATAGAATCCAGTGATTCTTTTGCGTCTGTCACTAACGCCCCACAATCGCGAGTTTGAAGCTCGTCACAGTCATTCAATCATTGAATTCTACTCAGAATACCGCAGACAAGGTTTAGACCTTCCGGATTCTCTTGAATGCCGCCATCAATTCTAGCTTATACCACGAAGATTCCGGTTAGAGAACCCAAGAGATATCCACCCAATCTAAGGTAGAACGGAGGTGGTTGTCAATCATACGTTCATAGGTGAGAATGATGATGAGTGTCACGGATCATCACATTCATCAAGTTGAAGAACAAGTGATATCTTGGAACAAGAACAAGCTGAATTGAATAGAAGAACAATAGTAATTGCATTAATACTCGAGGTACAGCAGAGCTCCACACCTTAATCTATGGTGTGTAGAAACTCCACCGTTGAAAATACATAAGAACAAGGTCTAGGCATGGCCGTGAGGCCAGCCTCCCAAAGAGGGTTCAATCATAAAAACATGATCAAAAGATGATCTAGAGATCTAAAGTGATCAAAAGATGAAAATACAATAGTAAAAGGTCCTACTTATAGGGAACTAGTAGCTTAAGAATTACAAAGATGAGTAAAAGACATAAAAATCCACTTCTGGGCCCACTTGGTGTGTGCTTGGGCTGAGCATTGAAGTATTTTCGTGTAGAGACTCTTCTTGGAGTTAAACGCCAGCTTTTGTGCCAGTTTGGGCGTTTAACTCCCATTCTTGTGCAAATTCCGGCGTTTAACGCTGGGAATTCTGAAGATGACTTTGAACGCCGATTTTGGCCATCAAATCTTGGACAAAGTATGGACTATCATATATTGCTGGAAAGTCCAGGATGTCTACTTTCCAACGCCGTTGAGAGCGCGCAAATTGGGCTTTTGTAGCTCCAGAAAATCCACTTCGAGTGCAGAGAGGTCAGAATCCAACAGCATCTGCAGTCCTTTTAGTCTCTGAATCAGATTTTTGCTCAGGTCCCTCAATTTCAGCCAGAAAATACCTGAAATAACAGAAAAACACACAAACTCATAGTAAAGTCCAGAAAAGTGAATTTTAACTAAAAACAAATAAAAAATATACTAAAAACTAACTAAATCTACTAAAAACATACTAAAAACAATGCCAAAAAGCGTACAAATTATCCGCTCATCAAGGATCATTGGATCTTATTCCGAACAAGTGAGAACTGACAGATGATTAGCCCTACGTAACCCGTAGCTGGACCATTTTCACTGAGAGGATGGACGGTAGCCATTGACAACGGTGATCCCCCTACTTACAGCTTGCCATGGAAAGGAGTATGAAGGATTGGATGAAGGCAACAGGAAAGTAAAGATTCGGAAGGAACAACGCATCTCCATACGCTTATCTGAAATTCCCACTAATGAATTACATAAGTATCTCTATCTTTATTTTATGCTTATTTATCTTTTAAATTATTAAAACTCCATAGCCATTTGAATCTGCCTGACTGAGATTTACAAGATGACCATAGCTTGCTTCAAGTTGACAATCTCCGTGGGATCGACCCTTACTCATGTAAGGTTTATTACTTGGACGACCCAGTGCACTTGCTGGTTAGTTGTGCGAAGTTGTGAAAAAGAGTTGAGATTACAATTGTGCGTACAAGTTGTTGGCGCCATTGAGATCACAATTTCGTGCACCATGTTTTTGGTGCCGTTGCCGGGGATTGTTCGAGTTTGGACAACTGACGGTTTATCTTGTTGCTCAGATTAGGTAATTTTCTTCTTGTTTTAACCATTATTTTATTTTCAAAAAGTTTTCAAAAATCTTTCAAAAAATTTTTTTCTTCTTTTTCGTCTTTCCAAAATAATTTTAGAAAAATTACAAAAAAATTAAAAAATCATAAAATCAAAAATATTTTTGTGTTTCTTGTTTGAGTCTAGTGTCAAATTTTAAGTTTGGTGTCAATTGCATCTTTTTAATTTTCTAAAAATTTTTGAAAAATTCATGCATGGTGTTCTTCATGATCTTCAAGTTGTTCTTGAGGATTTTCTTTGTTTGATCTTCATATTTTCTTGTTTTGTGTCTTTTGTTGTTTTTCATATGAATTTTTGAATTCATAGTGTCTAAACATGAAAAATCTCTAAGTTTGGTGTCTTGCATGTTTTTCCTTTCTTGAAAATTTTTCAAAAATAAGTTATTGATGTTCATCATGATCTTCAAAGTGTTCTTGGTGTTCATCTTGACATTCATAGTGTTCTTGCATGTTTTCTTTGTTTTGATCTTAATTTTTCATGTTTTGAGTCATTTTGTGGTTTTTCTCTTTCTTCATTAAATTCAAAAAATAAAAAAATATCTTTCCCTTATTTCTCTCATAATTTTCGAAATCTTTGGGTTGACTTAGTAAAAATTTTTTTAAAATAAGCTGTTTCTTATTAGTCAAGTCAAGATTTCAATTTCAAAAATCCTATCTTTTCAAAATCTTTTTCAAAAATCAAATCTTTTTCATTTTTATTTATTTTCGAAAATTTTAAAAATTGATTTTCAAAATCTTTTTCTTAATTTTTTTTCATAATTTTCGAAAACTTTACTAACAATTAATGTGATTGATTCAAAAATTAGAAGTTTGCTACTTTCTTGTTAAGAAAGGTTCAATCTTTAAATTCTAGAATCATATCTTTTAGTTTCTTGTTAGTCAAGTAATCAATTTTAATTTTAAAAATCAAATCTTTTTAATTTTCTTTTCAAATCTTTTTCAAAAATAAATTCTAATCATATCTTTTCAATAATATCTTTTCAAACATATCTTTTTCAAATCATATCTTTTTCAAAATCAATTTCAAAATCTTTTCTAACTTCTTATCTTTTCAAAATTGATTTTCAAATCTTTTTCAACTAACTAATTGACTTTTTTGTTTGTTTTACTATTTCCTATCTTTTTCAAAACCACCTAACTACTTTTCTCTCTCTAATTTTCGAAAATTCCTCACCCTTTTTCAAATTTCTTTTTTAATTAGCTAATTGTTTTAAATTTTAATTATAATTTTATTTCTTCTCCTAACTTTCGAATTCTAACTATATTTTCAAATAAAAACAAAAATATTTTCCTTTTCTCCTTAATTATTTTCGAAAACTCCTCTCTCTCATCTTCTTCTATTTATTTATTTATTTACTAACACTTCTCTTCATCTTAAAATTCAAACCCTCTCTTCCTCTTTGTGTTCGAATTTTTCTCTTCTCCTTCTTCTATTCCTTTCTTCTTCTACTCACATAAAGGAATCTCTATACTGTGACATAGGGGATTCCTATTCTTTTTTGTTCTCTTTTTTTTTCATATGAGCAGGAGCAAGGACAAGAACATTCTTGTTGAAACTAACCCTGAAACTGAAAGGACTCTAAGGAGGAAGCTAAGAGAAGCTAAAGCACAACCCTCTGGAGAGGACCTAACAGAAACTTTCGAAAAAGAAGAAGACATGGCAGTCGAAAATAACAACAATGCCAACAATGCAAGGAAGATGCTTGGTGACTTTACTGCACCAAATTCCAACTTTCATGGAAGAAGGATCTCAATCCCTGCCATTGGAGCAAATAACTTTGAGCTAAAGCCTCAATTAGTTTCTCTGATGCAACAGAATTGCAAGTTTTATGGACTTCCATCAGAAGATTCTTTTCAGTTCTTAACTGAATTCTTGCAGATCTGTGATACTGTTAAGACCAATGGAGTTGATCCCGAGGTCTACAAGCTTATGCTTTTCCCTTTTGCTATAAGAGACAGAGCTAGAATATGGTTGGACTCTCAACCTAAAGATAGCCTGAACTCTTGGGATAAGCTGGTCACGGCTTTCTTGCCAAGTTCTTTCCTCCTCAAAAGCTGAGCAAGCTTAGAGTGGATGTTCAAACCTTCAGACAAAAAGAAGGTGAATCCCTCTATGAAGCTTGGGAAAGATACATGCAACTGACCAAAAAGTGTCCTTTTGAGATGCTTTCAGAATGGACCATCCTGGATATATTCTATGATGGTCTATCTGAATTGTCTAAAATGTCATTGGACCATTCTGCAGGTGGATCTATTCACCTGAAAAAAATGCCTACAGAAGCTCAGGAACTTATTGAAATGGTTGCAAATAACCAGTTCATGTATACCTCTGAAAGGAATCCTGTGAGTAATGGGACGCCTCAGAGGAAGGGAGTTCTTAAAATTGATGCTCTGAATGCCATATTGGCTCTGAACAAAATGTTGATTCAGCAAGTCAATATGATTTTTCAGAGTCTGAATAGATTGCAAAATGCATCCAACAGTACTAAAGAAGCATCTTCTGAAGAAGAAGCTTATGATCCTGAAAACCCTGCAATGGCAGAGGTGAATTACATGAGTGAAGCCTATGGAAACACCTATAACCCCTCATGGAGAAATCATCCAAATTTCTCATGGAAGGATCAAAAAAAGCCTCAACAAGGCTTTAATAATGGTGGAAGAAACAGGTTTAGCAATAGCAAGCCTTTTCCATCATCTTCTCAGTAACAGATAGAGAATTCTGAGCAGAGCCTCTCTAGCTTAGCAAACATAGTCTCTGATCTATCTAAGGCCACACTCAGTTTCATAAATGAAACAAGGTCCTCCATTAGAAATTTGGAGGCACAAGTGAGCCAGCTGAATAAAAGAGTCACTGAAACTCGTCCTAGTACTCTCCCAAGCAATACAGAAGAGAATCCAAAAAGAGAGTGCAAGGCCATAACCTTACTTGGTGTGGCCGAACCTGGAAAGGAGGAGAAGGACGTGAATCCCAGTGAGAAAAACCTCATGGGACGTCCTCTAGACAAAAAGGAGTTCCCATTTGAGGAACCTAAGGAATCTGAAGCTCATCTAGAGACCATAGAGATTCCATTGAACCTACTTCTAACATTCATGAGCTCTGATGACTATTTCTCCTCTGAAGAGGATGAAGATACTACAGAAGGGCAAGTTGCTAAGTACCTTAGAGCAATCATGAAGCTGAATGCCATGTTATTTGGTAATGAGACTTAGGTGGATGAACACCCCTTGCTCACCAATGAACTGAATGACTTGATTAGTCAGACATTACCTCAAAAGAAACAGGATCCTGGTAAATTCTTAATTCCCTATACCATAGGCACCATAACTTTTGAGAAGGCTCTCTGTGACCTGGGGTCAGGCATAAACTTAATGCCACTCTTTGTAATGGAGAAACTGGGAATCTTTGAGGTACAGGCTACCAAATTCTCATTAGAGATGACAGACAAATCCATGAAAAAGGCTTATGGACAGGTAGAGGACGTGCTAGTAAAGGTCAAAGGCCTTTACATCCCTGCTGATTTCATAATCCTAGACACTAGGAAGGATGAGAATGAATCCATCATCCTTGGAAAATCCTTCCTAGCCACAACAAAAGCTGTGATTGATGTGGACAGAGGAGAGTTGATCCTTCAATTGAATGAGGACTACATTGTGTTTAAAACTCAAGGATCTCCCTCTGTAACCATGGAGAGGAAGCAAGGAAAGCTTCTCTCGATGCAGAGTCAAACAAAGCCTCCATAGTCAAACTCTAAGTTTGGTGTTGGGAGGTCCCAACAATGCTCTTAACATCTGTGAAGCTCCATGAGAGCTCACTGTCAAGCTATTGACATTAAAGAAGTGCTTATTGGGAGGCAACCCAATTTTATTTATCTATGTTATTTTTTTTTAGGTTGATGATCATGTGGAGTCACAAAAACAACTGCAAAAATTAAAGAAAAATAAAAAACAGCATTAAAAATAGTACACCCTGGAGGAGAAACTTACTGGCGTTTAAATGCCAGTAAGGGTAACAGACTGGGCGTTAGTCTGGCATTATTCTGGGCGTTAAACGCCAGAAAGAAGCACCAGACTGGCGTTAAACACCAGAAAGAAGCAACAAACTGGTGTTAAACGCCAGAAACAGGTTGCAGCTTGACGTTTAACGCCAGGAAAGGAATAAAAGCTGGCGTTTAACGCCAGAAACAAGCAGCAATCTGGCGTTAAACGCCAGGAATGCACAATAGGGGCATTTTGCACGCCTAAAAGGAGCAGGGATGAGAAATTCTTGACCCCTCAGGATCTGTGGACCGCACAGGATCCCCACCTACCCCACCTCTCTCTCTATCTCCCTCCATCTCCTCCATTTTCTTTTTCTTCCCCTTCTTTCTTTCTTTTTTTGCCCGACGACGAGCAAACCTTTTAAGTTTGGTGTGGTAAAAGCATTGCTTTTTGTTTTTTCATAACCATTTATGGCACCTAAGGCCGAAGAAACCTCTAGAAAGAGGAAAGAGAAGGAAAAGGTCCATCAAGACCACTTTTTTGTTTTCAGTTTCTTGGGGACAAGCAATAATTTAAGTTTGGTGTTGCGATGAGCGGATAATTTATACGCTTTTTGGCATTATTTTTAGGTAGTTTTTAGTATGATTTAGTATTTTTTAGTATATTTTTATTAGTTTTTAAGCAAAAATTATATTTTTGGACTTTACTATGAGTTTGTGTTTTTTTTTTTGTGATTTTAGGTATTTTCTGGCTGAAATTGAGGGACTTGAGCAAAAATCTGATTCAGAGGCTGACAAAGGACTGCTGATGCTATTGGATTCTGATCTCCCTGCAATCGAAATGGAATTTTTGGAGCTACAGAAGTACAAATGGCGCGCTCTCAATTGTGTTGGAAAGTAAACATCCAGGGCTTTCCAACAATATATAATAGTCCATACTTTTTCCAAGTTTAGACGACGCAAACTGGCGTTCAACGCCAGCTTTCTGCCCTATTCTGGCGTTAAACGCCAGAAACAAGTTGCAAGCTAGAGTTAAACGCCAAAAACAAGTTACAAACTGGCGTTTAACTCCAAGGAAGACATGTACACGTGAAAGCTTCAATGCTCAGCCCAAACACACACCAAGTGGGCCCGAAAGTGGATTTCTGCATCATTTACTTATTTCTGTAAACCCTAGTAAGTAGTTTAGTATAAATAGAACTTTTTACTATTGTACTAAGGGTATTTTTCCCTATTTTCAAATTCATATGCCATTTGGGGAGGCTGGCCATTCGGCCATGCCTAGACCTTGTTCTTATGTATTTTCAACGGTGGAGTTTCTACAAACCATAGATTAAGGTGTGGAGCTCTGCTGTTCCTCGAGTATTAATGCAAAGTACTATTGTTCTTCTATTCAATTCAAGCTTATTCTTATTCTAAGATATTCATTCGCACTTCAACCTGATGAATGTGATGATCCGTTACACTTATCACCATTCTCACTTATGAACGCGTGCCTAACAAACACTTCCGTTCTACCTTCAAAACTAGAGTGTGTATCTCTTGGATTCCTGGTCCATGCGTTTGATTGCCTCTCTTGATAACAGAGCCTTCAATTCCTTGAGATCAGAGTCTTCGTGGTATAGGCTAGAATCCATTGGCAACATTCTTGAGATCCGGAAAGTCTAAACCTTGTCTGTGGTATTTCGAGTAGGATCTAGGATGGGATGACTGTGACGAGCTTCAAACTCATGACTGTTGGGTGTAGTGACAGACGCAAAAGGATCATTGGATCTTATTCTAACACAAGTGAGAACCGACAGATGATTAGCCCTACGTAACCTGTAGCTGGACCATTTTCACTGAGAGGATGGACAGTAACCATTGACAATGGTGATCCCCCTACATACAGCTTGCCATGGAAAGGAGTATGAAGGATTGGATGAAGGCAATAGGAAAGTATAGATTCGGAAGGAACAACGCATCTCCATACGCTTATCTGAAATTCCCACCAATGAATTACATAAGTATCTCTATCTTTATTTTATGCTTATTTATCTTTTAAATTATTAAAACTCCATAGCCATTTGAATCCGCCTGACTGAGATTTACAAGATGACCATAACTTGCTTCAAGCCGACAATCTCTGTGGGATCGACCCTTACTCACGTAAGGTTTATTACTTGGATGACCCAGTGCACTTGCTGGTTAGTTGTGCGAAGTTGTGAAAAAGAGTTGAGATTACAATTGTGCGTACAAGTTGTTGGCGCCATTGAGATCACAATTTCGTGCACCAATGAGCTATCCCAAGGAAGCAATAGGAGAATGCATGATGGTGGACACCATAGAACAAATAGTCCAAAGAGTCTTGGAAGAAGAGCAATACGAAGGAAGTATAGAATTGAAGCAACAAGCATCACGTGAAGAACCACCACAAGGAACCATGGAAAGTTCAATCATGACAAACCACAAGGACAACAATGGAGAAGAGGTACCAAAATTAGAGTTGAAAACCCTACCTCCAAGCTTGAAATATGCCTATCTAGGTGACAACAGCACCTACCCAGTGATCATCAACTCAAGCTTGAGCTAGGAGCAAGAAGAGGAGCTCATCCAAGTGCTGAAACAACACAAGAATGCTATAGGCTGGACACTCACATACTTAAAAGGGATCAGCCCCTCAATGTGTATGCACAAGATCCTACTTGAGAAGGATGCTAAGCCATCAAGGCAACAACAAAGAAGGTTGAATCCAACCATGAATGAGGTAGTCCAGAAGGAAGTGTTGAAGTTGTGGCAAGTAGGGATGATCTATCCCATCTCAGACAGCCCTTGGGTAAGCTCGGTACAAGTAGTTCCAAAGAAAGGAGGAGTCACTGTTGTAACAAATGAGAAGAATGAGCTGATACTAACAAGAATAGTGACTGGTTGGCGCATGTGCATCGACTACAGGAAGCTCAATGAAGCCACCAGGAAGGACCACTTCCCCCTACCATTCATGGACCAAATGCTTGAGAGACTGGCTGGACATGAATACTACTGCTTCCTTGACAGTTATTCGGGTTACAACCAAATAGTTGTGGACCCAAAGGACCAGGAGAAAACTTCATTTACTTGTCCATATGGCGTTTTTGCTTACAGGAGGATGCCCTTTGGACTGTGCAATGCACCTGCAACATTCCAAAGGTGCATGCTCTCCATATTTTCAGACATGATTGAGTGGTTTATTGAGGTGTTTATGGATGACTTCTCTGTATTTGGTAACACATATTCTGATTGATTGCATCACTTAGCCCTGGTGCTAAAGAGATGCCAAGAGACCAACCTTGTTTTAAACTGGGAAAAATGCCATTTTATGGTTACAGAAGGAGTGGTCCTTGGTCATAAAATCTCAAAGAAGGGCATAGAAGTGGACATGGCAAAGGTAGAGGTGATTGAAAAGCTACCTCCACCTTACAATGTTAAAGCAATTAGAAGCTTTTTTGGACATGCTGGTTTCTATAGGAGGTTTATTAGAGACTTCTCCAAGGTTGCCAAGCCATTGAGCAACCTACTTGTCTCTAATATGTCTTTTGTTTTTGATAATGAATGCATGTCAGCCTTTGAGGAGCTTAAGAACAAACTTTCCTCTGCACCTATCATAGCACCACCATGTTGGGATCTACCCTTTGAGTTGATGTGTGATGTATCAGATTTTGCTGTGGGTGCTGTTTTAGGATAGAGGAAGGATAAATTGGTGCATGTCATTTATTATGCCAGCAAGGTCCTTAATGAGAATCAAAGGAACTACACCACTACAAAGAAGGAATTACTTGCCATTGTCTTTGCTTTTGATAAATTTAGATCATATCTCATTGGTTCTAAAGTAATTGTATTCACTGATCATGCAGAACTTAAATACTTGCTTACCAAACAAGAGTCCAAGCCAAGGCTAATAAGATGGATCCTGCTACTCCAAGAGTTTGACATCAAAATTAAGGATAGGAGTGGAGCAGAGAACGAAGTTGTTGACCACCTCTCAAGGATCCTACAAGAAGAAGAAGGAGCACATCATCTTGCAGTGAATGAAAGCTTCCCAGATGAGCAAATGATGATGATACAAGAGACCCCTTGGTTTGCTGACATAGCCAATTTCAAGGCCATTGGGGAATTACCAACCAACATCAACAAACACATGAGGAGAAAGCTCATCAAAGATGCCAAATACTATATCTGGGATGAGCCATATTTGTTCAAAAAGTGTGCTGATGGGATCTTGAGGAGGTGTATATCCCATGGAGAAGGACAAGAGGTGCTTTGGCAATGTCATGGATCTGCACATGGAGGCCACTTTAGTGGAGAAAGAACAGCAGCCAAGGTGCTCCAATATGGATTCTACTGGCCAAGCATTTTCAAGGATGCAAAGGACTTGGTGTCAAGGTGTGATGATACCAAAGGGCTGGCAATCTACCCAGGAATAATGAGATGCCACAGAGATTTATACTGGAGCTAGAACTATTCGATGTATGGGGGATTGACTTCATGGGGCTGATGAGCGGATAATTTATACGCTTTTTGGCATTGTTTTTAGTATGTTTTTAGTATGTTTTAGTTAGTTTTTAGTATATTTTTATTAGTTTTTAGTTAAAATTCACTTTTCTGGACTTTACTATGAGTTTGTGTGTTTTTCTATGATTTTAGGTAATTTCTGGCTGAAATTGAGGGACTTGAGCAAAAATCTGATTCAGAGACTGAAAAGGATTGCAGATGCTGTTGGATTCTGACCTCCCTGCACTCGAAGTGAATTTTCTGGAGCTACAGAAGCCCTATTGGCGCGCTCTCAACGGCGTTGGAAAGTAGACATCCTGGGCTTTCCAGCAATGTATAATAGTCTATACTTTTCCCGAGATTTAATGGCCCAAACCGGCGTTCCAAATCAGCTCAAAACTGCCCGGCGTTAAACGCCGGAACTGGCACAAGAATGGGAGTTAAACGCCCAAACTGGCACAAAAACTGGCGTTTAACTGCAAGAAAAGTCTCTACACATGAAAGCTTCAATGCTCAGTCCAAGCACACACCAAGTGGGCCCGGAAGTGGATTTTTATGTCATTTACTCATCCTTGTAAACCCTAGGCTACTAGTTCTCTACAAATAGGACCTTTTACTATTGTATTCTCATCTTGGTAGCTATCTTTAGTCTTATGCTATCTTAGATCATTGGGAGGCTGGCCATTCGGCCATGCCTAGACCTTGTTCTTATGTATTTTCAACGGTGGAGTTTCTACACACCATAGATTAAGGTGTGGAGCTCTGTTGTACCTCGAGTATTAATGCAATTACTATTGTTCTTCTATTCAATTCAGCTTGTTCTTATTCCAAGATATTTATTCGCACTCAAGAACTTGATGAATGTGATGATTATGTGACGCTCATCATCATTCTCACTTATGAACGCGTGCCTGACAACCACTCCTGTTCTACAAGCAAACAAGGCTTGAATGTTTATCTCTTGGATTCCTTAACCAGAATCTTCGTGGTATAAGCTAGAATTGATGGCGGCATTCAAGAGAATCTGGAAGGTCTAAACCTTGTCTGTGGTATTCTGAGTAGGATTCAATGATTGAATGACTGTGACGAGCTTCAAACTCCTGAAGGCTGGGCGTTAGTGACAGACGCAAAAGAATCAATGGATTCTATTCCAACCTGATTGAGAACCGACAGATGATTAGCCGTGCCGTGACAGGGTGCGTTGAACATTTTCACTGAGAGGACGGGATTGTAGCCACTGACAACGGTGATGCCCAACATACAGCTTGCCATGGAAAGGAGTAAGAAGGATTGGATGAAGACAGTAGGAAAGCAGAGAGACGGAAGGGACAAAGCATCTCCATTCGCTTATCTGAAATTCTCACTAATGAAATACATAAGTATCTTTATCTTTATGTATTATTCATATATCATCCATAACCATTTGAATCTGCCTGACTGAGATTTACAAGGTGACCATAGCTTGCTTCATACCAACAATCTCCGTGGGATCGACCCTTACTCGCGTAAGGTTTATTACTTGGATGACCCAGTGCACTTGCTGGTTAGTTGTGCGAAGTTGTGAAATTATGTTTAGACCATGGTATTGAGCACCAAGTTTTTGGAGCTATTACCGGGGACTGTTGAGTTGTGAAAAGAATGAATCACAATTTTGTGCACCAAGTTTTTGGCGCCGTTGCCGGGGATTGTTTCGAGTATGGACAACTGACGGTTCATCTTGTTGCTTAGATTAGGTATTTTTCTTCAGAGTTCTTAAGAATGAATTCTAGTGTTTCAAGGTGATGTTCTTATCATCACCAAAGCTGATTGATTCTCATCAATTTAGCTCTTGAATGCAATGTCCTGCTGAAGCTTGGCTAGCCATGTCTAATTTATTTAGACTAAAGCTTTAGACTAACATTGCATGATTCCTGGAATTCTCATTAAGAATTTTGATACCTTTATTTTCTTTTCCACTTAATTTTCGAAAAATCCAAAAAAATTACAAAATCATAAAAACCAAAAATATTGTATGTTTCTTATTGAGTCTAGTGTCTCATGTTAAGTTTAGTGTCAATTGCATGTTTCTGTTCTTCTTGCATTCATTCATGTGTCTTAAGTGATCTTCAAGATGTTCTTGATGATTTCCTTGCTTTGATCTTTGAATTCTCTTGACTTGAGTGTTTTGTTATATGCATTCTCATTTTGTTAGTGTCAGTAGTATACAAACTGCTAAGTTTGGTGTCTTGCATGCATTGTTTATTTGATTTTAGTTGCATTGTGATTATTCCTTATTATTAAAAATCCAAAAATATTTTTAATTTGTGTCTTTTCAAGTCAATAATACAGAGAATTGAAGATTCAGAACATACAGCAGAGGAATTACACAGAAAAAGCTGGACGTTCAAAACGCCCAGTGAAGAAGGCAAACTGGCGTTTAAACGCCAGCCAGGATGCCTGGCTGGGCGTTCAACGCCCAAAAGGGTAGTGATTTGGGCGTTAAACGCCAGAATGTATACCATTCTGGGCGTTTAACGCCAGGATGGCACAAGAGGGAAGATTCTGTTTTCAATTCAAATTTTTTTCAAGTTTTCAAAATTTTTCAAAATCAAATCAAATCTTTTCAATCAAATCTTTTTCAAAATCAATTTCTTTCCATTTTCAAAAATACTTGCTATCAATTAATGATTTGATTCAACATTTCAAGTATGTTGCCTTTTCTGTTGAGAAAGGTTTAATGTTTGAATCATATCTTTTCTTGTTAGCCAAGTCATTAATTTTTAAAATCAAATCTTTTTAAATTGCTTTTCAATTCATATCTTCTCAATCACATCTTTTTAAAAACCATAACTTTTCAATCATATATTCTTAATCATATCTTTTTCAAAATAGTTTTCAATCATATCTTTTTTAATTTCTAATTTCAAAATCTTTTTCAAAAATCACTTGATTTCTTTTTCACTCTTAGTTTTCGAAAATCAATTAGTATTTTTCAAAATGTTTTTAAAATCTTTTACTTAATTTTCGAAAATTTCTTCCCCTCTTCTCACATCCTTCTATTTATGGACTAACACTATTCCTTAATGCACAATTCGAACTCCATCTTTATTGATAAGTTCGAATTCTCTACTTCTTCTTTCTATTTTTCTTTTCCTCTGACACCTCAAGGAATCTCTATACTGTGACATAGAGGATTCCATACTTTCTTGTTCTCTTCTCTTTCATATGAGCAGGAGCAAAGACAAAAGCATTCTTGTTGAGGCTGACCCTGAACCTGAAAGGACCTTGAAGCGAAAGCTAAGAGAAGCTAAGGCACAACTCTCTGTAGAGGACCTAACAGAAATCTTCAAAGAAGAAGAACCCATGGCAGCCGAAAACAACAACAATGCCAACAATGCAAGGAAGGTGCTGGGTGACTTTACTGCACCTACTCCCGACTTCTATGGGAGAAGCATCTCTATCCCTGCCATTGGAGTAAACAACTTTGAGCTTAAGCCTCAATTAGTTTCTCTGATGTAACAGAATATCAAGTTTCATGGACTTCCATTGGAAGATCCTCATCAGTTTTTAGCTGAATTCTTGCAAATCTGTGACACTGTCAAGACTAATGGGGTTGACCCTGAGGTCTACAGACTTATGCTATTCCCTTTTGCTGTAAGAGACAGAGCTAGGATATGGTTGGACTCACAACCTAAAGAAAGCCTGAACTCTTGGGAAAAGCTAGTCAATGCCTTCTTGGCAAAGTTCTTTCCACCTCAAAAATTGTGTAAGCTTAGAGTGAAAGTCCAAAACTTCAGACAGAAGGAAGGAGAATCCCTCTATGAAGCTTGGGAAAGATTCAAACAATTGATCAGAAAGTGTCCCTCTGACATGCTTTCTGAATGGAGCATCATAGGTATTTTCTATGATGGCCTGTCTGAACTGTCCAAGATGTCATTGGATAGCTCTACTGGAGGATCTCTTCATCTGAAGAAGACGCCTGCAGAAGCTCAAGAGCTCATTGAAATGTTGCAAATAACCAATCACAACAGCAGCAGTGTGACGAATTCGGTGGAGGCACAACGATGGTGACGCAAAAGTGCAGCTTCGACAGTGATGAAGGCGCGACAGAGACACAGCGGCGCTACCCTTCGTGCACAAGCTCTCCTCGTGTTTGTCCTCTCCCTCGCGAGTGTTCAGCTCCTCAACGGCTTCAAATCTAACAGCGATGTGACCTTGCTCCAGCGGCGGTGATGGCAAGGCGAGTTAGCAACGGCTGCACGGCGATGGGCATGAATAATGGCGCAGAGTGCGGCTCCCTCTTCTCTGATTCCAAGCTCTCTGTTCTCCCTTTCCATTTCTTTGTTTTTTCTTTTGTTTTGGTGTTAAGTGTTTTGGAAGAAAGGTGGGGTGGGGGCTACGTTCTGAGGTTGGGGGAAAGGGGAAAATTAGGATTAGGGTTTCTGATTTCCAATTTAGGAATTTAGGGTTAGAAATTAGGATTTTATAAAAGTATAAGGATAGATATGAATAGATATTTTGATAAAATTGAAGGATAAAACCAAATATACTCTCTTAAAATATTTAAGAACATTATTTATCAACATATTGCTAAATTGAATTAATTATTTCTAATTTAAATTATAAAATAAGCATATTAATCACATTTTTATTAAATATAGTTTAAACTCAATATTAATTATTCAAATTAAATGATATAACTTTTTATTATTTTTATATCACCGAAACTTTAATTTCAATTTACAAAATATCTAATTATAATAAAAATTGTACATAAAAATTAACTTACTTAAACTTAAAGTATTTATAAAAAAATCCACTTAATCATTCCTAATAAGTTAATCTCTAAGAGTTCAAACTAATAAAATAAATCATATTTATTCATAATAGAAATTTCTTAAATTAAGTTATATATTGCTTCCATTACTAAATCTTAATTTCAAATTATATAAAATAACAATTATAAAATTACACAAGAATATTAATTAACATAACTCCAAATATTAATAAAACTAATTTAGTTACTCTTAATAGTTCAGTTTATAAAATAAAAATTCAAATTAATAATAAGTCATAACTTATTAATAATAAAAGTTACTTAAATTTATTAAATTGTACAATTCTTTCTTATTTTTCAATTACTAAAATTATACAAAATATTCTATTATAATAAGATTACTTAAGAATATTAATTGATTCAAAATAAAACTATCTCTGAATCTATTTAATTATTTCTAATAAAATAATTTCTAAAATTATAAAGTTTAAACTTAATAAGATAAATTCACAATTTATTCATATTTAGGTTTCCAAAAACGCGGGATGTTACAGGTGTGGCCACCACCATGCGAGAATCAATCAGCAAGCCCAATACCACTCAATTTAGAAGCATTTAATACATTGGTGGAGGCTTGCATGAGAATTTTAATGTGTTCAGGGTTGATTAGAAGCAAAGAATGTGAAAGGATTGGAATTACTTCTTTCCCATGAACACATTAAAAATCCAATTATGAACCCAATTTATTGATATGCAAATGAATTAAGTTTGGTGTCCCAAGGGACACCCATCAGTTGCAAACTCCATTCACTAGCATTGAAAAGGAATGTGGAGGATCATTTTGTCATTACTGAAGGGGTTTTTGGTTTCTTTTTTTCGGGAGATTGAATGGGGCCCACTTGATAGATAACAAGGAGGTCAAAGTGTACTTACACTTTGGAACTCAACATATTCAGAGAGCACAGTGGGATAAGGGTTGGCGCCTCTTCCCACGCTAGGCGCCACTCCCCAAGTGGAAAACATTGAATTCCCTTCTTTTCCCACCATTCGAACCACACCCTTCACTCCTATAAACCCCCTACCCTTCCCATTCCCTCCCACTTCAGAACCCATTCCATACACAAAACAAACTCACAGAGACCTTTTTATTTTTCTTTTCTTTTCTCGTCTTCTTTCTCTCTATTTTTCTACTTGATTGGGACAATCAAGTGCTAAGTTTGGTGTTGGGGCAAAACTTTATTTTGCTTGTGTTTCTTTGCAACACTCCATTAATATATCAGAACCCTCAAACACCCTCTCTTTCTCTCCATCCAATGGCACCACCAAGATCCTCAACCTCAAAGAAAAGAAAAACCAAAGAACCAACCTCTGGCTCCTCAAGCTCAAACTTCAATGAGTACAAATTCCTCTCAACATTCAACCAAAACCAATTCTATGGTTGGGTGAGTGAGAGGGAGATCATCCCAGAGGTCAGCTTCCAACTAGGAAGGAATGAGCACCTTGAGATCAACAGTGAGATCAACAACAGGGGCTGGGTACTCTTCTGCAACCCACCAAAGAAAGTGGTGAAAGGAGTGGTAAGGGAGTTTCATGCCAATGCTGTGCCACAACCAGGGCAAACTTATGGGTATGTTAGCTATGTGAGGAGGAAGTCCATTGACTATAGTCCCTCTAACATAGAAAGGGTGCTGATGGTGAAAAGGATCAACTTCACTCGGAGTTATGAGGAGAGGATGAAGCAACCAGACCCAGGATTTGATGAAATCCTGAATAAAATCTATGTACTAAATATACAGTGGATCAATGACAAAGATGGAAAACCCAACCAGCTGAGGAGAAGGGACTTGAGCCCCCAAGCTAGGGGGTGGTTAGACTTTATGAGAAGATCTTTGATCCCTACATCAAACACATCTAAGGTGACCAAGGAGAGGGCTGTACTTATATACAGTATAATGAAGGGAGAGGACGTGAATGTTGGGGAGTTGATTGCCAACAACATCAACAAGATACTGAAAAGTACTAACGAGAGCACAAGATTGGCATTCTCCAGCATCATACAAGAGCTATGTGATGACGTTGGAGTTGAGAAGGTGATTGATGAGGTGTTGGTGAAGCAAGATAAGCCTATAACTGCCAAGAAGATGGCCAAGGTATTGGCCGTCAATCCACTTCAAAGGGCTAGAGAGCATAGAGCTCATGCTCATGTGCCATAACCACAACAACGAGAGGAAGAGGAGGCAGAGGAGCAACCACAATTTCTGGCACTTCAACCACCACCATACCAACAATACCAACAATTTCCTAAAGGAATAAACTGGGAGCAGCTACAAGGAGACCTGCACCAAATGAAGGGAGATCTGCATCAATTGAGGGAAGATGTCAACCAATTTCAAAGTAGTCAAAGGGAGCAATGGAACCAAGTGAATGAGAACATGCCAAACCTCCAAGGAAGCTTTGAACAACTGAAGGAGCAGCAAGGTAGGATCAACTGGGAAGAATTGTAAGGCAACTTAGGGATAATGCTGGAACATCAATTACATCAAATGAACAGCCTTGTTGAATTCAGACACCTCTATGAAGCTAGAACTATAGCAAGAAAGGAATATGACTACTATGCACAAACTAAATTGAGTTATTTGTGCAATGTAGTAGCCAACTTGAATCCCAATTACCCCACCTATATGCAGAAATTGGAGGAACTCAGTGGACGGCATGAGGAAATTGCGTATCAGCACAAAGAAAATGTGAAGTCCTACATGAGGAGGTTGGGGTTCTGAAAGCCCAAGGACAAGAAAGCACAAGAAAGATCCTCCAAAAAGGATGGAGATGACTCCTCCCCCTCCAAGAAGAAGGACAAAGGCAAGGGGCCAATGAACTAAAGAAGCTGCATAAGGTTGTTGAGTTCCATAGTTGACATTTCCCAAATTTTTGAATTCTGTTTAAGTTTTTGTCTGTTCACTTTATAAAAATGTTAGGATAGTTTATGTTTTATTTTTCTTAAAGTCTTTTGTGAGTCCTTTATTATGCAAGAAAGAAAATGCAATGATAACTGGAGTCTTCATTTACATTAATAAAGTAGAGTTTGTCTCTATAAAAATTGTTGTGAGTATGTAAGAACAAGAGTAAATGAGACTAAGACCAAGAAATCTTATTCAAAAGAACTAAGGAACAAAAGACTAAGTGAAGAACCTTGAATGAAGTAAAAAGAAAATGAGTCATGAAAGATAACTAGTCCTAGAAGGCATGACAAGTAGAAGTTGAGGGGTGTTCCTTGAATATCTATAGAACCAAGAAGTAGTAAGCAACAAAGACCCAAGGCTCTGAGCATCAACTACTAGGGAGGAAAGAGAAACAATGAAAAACTCAAAAAGAGTTAGAAACCCTAGTAGATGCTTGTGGTGAACATGTGTCAAGAAGAGGCCTGGGCAAGTAAATTCTCAGGGGTGTTTCAACACCTAGCACCCTAAAGCCAACTGGCTTGGGAGTGTTGATTGAAAGCCCAACTAAAGGGTTGTCTTGAGACAAAACACTTAGAGTCGTGGTCAATAAACAGAAAAGAAGCACAAAAGAGGAAGAAAAAAAAGAGTTAACCCTTACTACTTCAAGGTGACAATCAATGAAAAGGACCCCTAAGACACATACTTGGAAAAACCCTTAAGGATCTAAGAGCTCTTTGTGATATTCAAAGCATTCATGCATGTGTTGAGCACTTAGTCCAATTCTTAGTTATATTGCATCCACTCAAGGTCAAGTCTCAATTCACCAAAAAGACCCCTCACATTGATTTGCGTGGGACAAGCAAAGCTTAAGTTTGGTGTTGTGATGACTTACATCATCTACCCTTTTTCTTGCACAAAAAGGACCATAAAAGAGGCATAATCTTATTTGATCATTGCAATTCATGCCTTAATTGAGAATACCATAGTACATTACTTTGAAATGAGTTTGTGCTAAATTTCAGGTGGAGAAGACATCAAAAATGGGAAAGAAAACAACAAAACAAGTGGGGTGTGTGAAGCAGGCGTGCCACTTGGAACAAACACCGCAAAATTGTATTGGCGTGGCATGCCAAAATCTGGGCGTGGCACGCTGGTACAACATCCCAGAGAGTAAAAATGAAGACCATCAAAGGGGCATGGCACGCCAGAAGCAGGACGTGGCACGTCAATTCGTTACTAGAAGAACCATCACTATGGCGTGCCACTTTGTGTCGAAGGCGTGGCACGCCAGCCCCAGAGTTCACTTGTGCGTGCCACTTGAGGACCAAGGCATGACATGCCAAGCCTATGAGAGCCACAATTGAATGGGCATGCCACTTGAGTAACAACGCGTGGCACGCCAGTGAACAAGGAGACAGTGCAAAAGCTGGGCATGCCACTTGGTATCGAAGGCGTGGCACGCCAGCTCAAGAAGTCCCACTAAGGCGTGCCACTTGAGTGATGAGGCGTGGCACGCCAGCACCTAAAGAGGCCAAATAAAGCTGGGCGTGCCACTTGGTATCGCAGGCGTGGCACGCCAGCTCAATCATCTCACTTTGGTGTGCCACTTGAACATCCAGGCGTGGCACGCCAACCTCTGGGACCATGGCAAATGAAGGGCATGACACGCCAGTCTCATGGCATGGCACGCTGGTAGTGTTTTCCAGAGGAGGAATTAAAGGGCCAGTGAACTCAGGCGTGCCACTTGGGAGATGAGGCGTGGCACGCCAGCAAGATGATGGAGCAAATGAAGGGCGTGACACGACAGTCTCATGGCGTGGCACGTTGGTAGTATTTTCCAGAGAGGAAGAAGAGGAGCCAATGAACTCAGGCGTGCCACTTGGATGACGATGCGTGGCACACCATCAAGAGTGTGAAGCTTTAAGAAGGGCATGGCACACCAGACCCTGGGCGTGCCATGCTGGTACAAATTTCCAGAAGCATGGAGATAAGGAAGATGACCTTGGGCGTGCCACTTGGTGTCGAAGGCGTGGCACGCCATGTTACTTGGCCATTTAAAATGTCCTGGGCATGCCACTTTGGCTCAAAGGCGTGGCACGCCATGGGTTAAACAGAGGACGGCGTGCCACTTGAATGAAGAGGCATGGCACACCAAATCAGAAACAGAAGAAGCGTGACACGCCAGAGAAGCGCCAGTCACACGCCAGCTGGAAGATCACGCTTGTTGAGTTTCTTTTTCCTCCAAATTGTAATTTTCTTCATTTTTGTAAATTTCCTTTATTTTCTAGATCTAGGAGTAGTATAAATACCCTTGGAAGTATTGAAAAAGGGTTAGCAAGTCACAGAGTTTAGTTTTGGGGGATTTCAGTCTTACTTTCCACACTTCATTTCTTCAATCTTTTGTACTTTCTCTTTGAGTCATGAGTAGCTAAATTCCCTCTCATTGGGAGAGGGAGCTCTATTGTACTTGATAGATTAATGATAGTGAATTTCTTCTTCTCTTCATCTTCTCTTTGATTTGCTTGAAGAAATTTCGATTTTCATGTTTAGTGTTCAATTAACTTGGAAAAGAGTATTGAATGCAAAATGGGTTTCATGGGAACATTGGAAAAAGAAACATGAAACCACGCTAGAAATCCATTCTCACACTTGAGTAGAATCTGGGTTTTGGTGTTTGGATATGGTGACATACAATCCTCCCTCTACTTGGACCTATGATGATGTGTGGTATAATCAGGGACCAAGCATATCTCTTTTCATGAGCAATTAGACCAAGGAATTGGCTATTGATCAAGATTCGAGAGATTGAGTCACCAAGGGATTGGGGCTCAATCAATCATGATTGCCAAGAGGTCAATGAGTTGCATGATTGAAGAGGATATGAGCTGGATTTAATCCAAAGAGACAATATCTCCTGATCTCAATGAATTCCCCCATTCTTATCTCTCCCATTCTTTTATAGCTTTACCTACATTCTGCAAAATCCCATTCCCCCTTACATTCCTGTTATTTCCATTTCTACATTTTATTGCTTTCTTTTATTCCTTTGCCATTTATGTTCCTGCCATTTATAATTCTACACTTACAACTTATCCTGTTGAGCTTGACTAATTCACCAATTGATTAAAATTGCTCAAATCTACCAATCTCTGTGGATACGATCCCACTCCACTGTGGGTTAATACTTGACAATAATTTTGGTGCGCTTGCCAAGAGCGGATTCATCAATATTATTGGGGGGAGTGAATTCCAAACTCATCACCTTTCCTAGCCACTTCTAAGGCCATAATTGATGTAGAAAGAGGAGAGTTAGTTCTGAAATTTCATGAGAAATGTATCTTGTTCAAGATCCCCAACCTTTAGTCTCCCTCTGATAAAGTCGGTACCATTGTGCAACACGTTTTGTTTCAACCTTCTCTCTCAGTGCAGAGTTTTACAGAGCCCCTAGACACCAATCTTAAGTTTGGTGTTGGAGAACCATCATCAAGCACTAGAAAGGAAGGTACTAAGAATAAGGCTCCCGCTTCCACTTCCAAACCTTGGAAATCATGGATATTCCTCACCAAGGTGCACCACAATCACTTTTATGATGTAGTTAGGTGGTGTACGAAAATTACACTCACACTTTGTAATTCTGCACAACTAACCAGCAAGTGCACTGAGTCGTCTAAGTAATACCTTATGTGAGTAAGGGTCGATCCCACGGAGATTGCCGGCTTAAAACAAGCTATGGTTATCTTATTAATCTTAGTCAGGATATCAAAAGTGGTTCTCAGTTTTAATTGTAAAAAGTGAAAGAGCATGAAATGAATACTTGTTACGCAGTAATGGAGAATGGGTTGGAGTTTTGGAGATGCTCTGTCCCTTGAATTTCTGCTTTCCTACTGTCTTCTTCTTCACGCACGCAGGTCTCCTTCCATGGCAAGTTGTATGTTGGTGAATCCCCATTGTCAATGGCTACTAGCCGTCCTCTCAGTGAAAAGGGTCCATGTACATGGCTAATCATCTGTTAGTTCTCACTAATGTTGGAATAGGATCTATTGATCCTTTTGTGTCTGTCACCATGCCCAGCATTCATGAGTTTGAAGCTCGTCACAGTCATCCCTTCCCGGATCCTACTCAGAATACAATAGACAAGGTTTAGACTTTTTGGATCTCAGGAATGCTGTCAATTAATTCTAGCTTATACTACAAGGACTCTGATCTCACGGATTTGAATGCTCTGTTGTCAGGAGAGGCAGTCAAACTCGTGAGCCAGGAAGCTAAGAGACATCCATTCAATCTAAGGTAGAACGGAAGTGGTTGTCAGGCACGCGTTCATAGGTTGAGAATAGTGATGAGTGTCACGGATCATCACATTCATTATGTTGAAGTGCGAATGAACATTTTAGAATAGAAACAAGCGTGATTGAATAGAAAACAGAAATAATTGCATTAATTCATTGAGACACAGTAGAGCTCCTCACCCCCAACCATGGGGTTTAGAGACTCATGCCGTCAAAGATACAAATTCATATGTAAAAATGTCATGAGGTACAAAATAAATCTCTAAAAGTAGTTTATATACTCAACTAGTAACCTAGGTTTACAGAAAATGAGTAAACTAAGATAGATAGTGCAGAAATCCACTTCTGGGGCCCACTTGGTGTGTGCTGGGGCTGAGCATTGAAGCTTTCACGTGCATAGGTTATTCTTGGAGTTAAACGCCAGTTTGTAACCTATTTTTGGCGTTTAACTCTGGTTTGTAACTTGTTTCTGGCATTTAACGCCAGAATAGGGCAGAAAGCTGGTGTTGAACGCCAGTTTGCGTCGTCTAAACTTGGGCAAAGTATGGACTAATATATATTGTGGAAAGTCCTGGATGTCTACTTTCCAACGCAATTGAGAGCGCGCTATTTGGATCTCTATAGCTCCAAAAATTCTATTTTGAGTGCATGGAGGTCAGAATCCAACAGCATCTGGAGTCCTTTTTTAGCCTCTTAATCAGATTTTTGCTCAGGTCCCTCAATTTCAGTCAGAAAATACCTGAAATCATAGAAAAACACACAAACTCATAATAAAGTCCAGAAATGTGATTTTTGCATAAAAACTAATAAAAATGTACTAAAAAGTAGCTAATTCCTACTAAAAACTATGTGAAAACACCCTCAAAAAGCGTATAAAATATCCGCTCATCACAACACCAAACTAAAACTTTTTCTTGTCCCCAAGCAACTAGATAAATAAAATAGGATAGCACGAAGATTAAGAGACAATCTCAGAGTTTTACACGAAGCTCAATTCTAATTAGATGAGCGGGACTAGTACCTTTTTGCTTCTGAATAGTTTTGGCATCTCACTTCATCCCTTGAAGTTTAGAATGATTGGCATCCATAGGAACTCAGAATTCAGATAGTGTTATTGATTCTCCTAGTTTAGTATGTTGATTCTTGAACATAGCTACTTTATGAGTCTTGGCCGTGGCCCTAAGCACTTTGACTTCCAGTATTACCACCGGATACATAAATACCACAGACACATAACTGGATGAACCTTTTCAGATTGTGACTCAGCTTTGCTAAAGTCCCCAATTATAGGTGTCCAGAGTTCTTAAGCACACTCTTTTAGATCACGACTTTAACCACTCAGTCTCAAGCTTTTCACTTGGACCTGCATGCCACAAGCACATGGTTAGGGACGGCTGGGTTTAGCCGCTTAGGCCAGGATTTTATTCCTTTAGGCCCTCCTACCCATTGATGCTCAAAGCCTTGGATCCTTTTTACCCGTGCCTCTTGGTTTTAAGGGCTATTGGCTTTTTCTTTTTCTTTTTCTTTTCTCTTTTTTTTTGCGATTTTTTTACTGCTTTTTCTTGCTTCAAGAATCAATTTTATGATTTTTCAGATTATCAATAATATTTTTCTTTTTCATCATTCTTTCAAGAGCCAATAGTTTTAACATTCATAAACAACAAGATCAAAAATATGCACTGTTTAAGCATTCTTTCAGAAAACAAAAAAGTGTTGCCACCACATATAAATAATTTGAATTTTTCTTATTAAGAACTCGAAAAAATTTGCCTCCTTATTCCAAAAATATCTGCTATTTCATTCATGTTTAATGATGATGAGAAAAATAAATTATAGCTTACTTGGAGATGATAAAAATAAAAATACTAACTACTACTACTCATATGACTCCTAAAATAGATTTCTAATAGCAGAGGTTATCACAGAGTTAAGATTAGGACTCAACAACCTTTATTTTGGAAGATGGATGCTCCTTCAATTTGTGGGTTGTCTGGACCTTCAAGAGAAAGCTTTAAGCACTTCAGCTCCTGTAGTTCACGCCCTTGCTTCTCTTGTTCCTTAAGCAGTTTGCAGATCATACTATTTTGATTCTGCTGTTCTTCCTTGAGTTGATCCATAGTTTCTTGCAGCTTGGTGACAGATGCTTCTAGGTGTGTCCAATAGTCAATCTGAGGGATTTCTGGGAGGAACTCCTGCGCCCTCCTTTTGATGGAGTTTTCTTGTACTTGTTGTCTTTCCATTGACTTCTTGGTGATTGGATGTTCAACAGGGATGAACTCATCTACTCCCATCTTCACCCCAGCCTCTTTACATAGCAGAGAAATCAAGTTTGGGTAAGCCAATTTGGCATCATTGGAGTTCTTATTTGCAATTGTATAGAGCTGACAAGAAATCAGGTGATGAATCTCCACTTTGTTTCCTTGCATAATACAATGGATCATCACTGCTCTCTTGATAGTGACTTCGGAGCGGTTGCTGGTAGGCAGTATGGAACGCCCAATGAAATCCAGCCAGCCTCTAGCAACTGGTTTGAGATCCCCTCTCTTGAGTTGGTTTGGAACACCTTTTGTGCTGGTTATCCACTTGGCTCCAGGGATGCATATGTCCTCTAGAATTTGGTCTAAGCGCTTATCATCACACACAATTCTCCTATTGAAGGATTTCGGATCATCTTATAGTTGAGACAGCTTGAAGACCTCTCTTATTTTGTCAAGGTGGAAGTAAATAATCTTTCCCCTGGCCATGGTTCGAAAGGTATAGAAAGCGGTTCCAGTCATTCTCTGCCTCTCTGTTTGCCACAGATTTGAGTAGAATTCCTGAACCATGTTTCTACCCACCTTTGTCTCAGGATTAACTAGAATTTCCCAGCCTCTATTTTGAATCTGCTCTTGGATCTCCGGATATTCGTCTTTTTTCAGATCAAATTTAACTTCTGGGATCACTGACCTTAGACCCATTATTTTGTCTTAATGGTCCGAATGTTCCTTGGTTAAAAACCTCTCTTGATTCCAAAGTGATTTTGAATTATTCTCTTTCTTGCCTCTTGAAGTGGTTTGTTTTCCCTTAGGAGCCATGATCTTAGTGAGTCTTAGCTCAGTGATCACGTAAAATACACCAAACTTAGAGGTTTGCTTGTCCTCAAGCAAAAGAAAGGAAAGGAGATGAGAAGGAGGAGAGCCAAATTCGAATTGTGGAGGAGAGGGGGTGGCCGAATGTTAATTTAAAAGGGAGGGGGTAGGTTCGAAAATTTTTGAAAAAGATATGATAGAAGATATGATTTGTAAAAAGATATGCAAAAGATGTAATTTTAAAATTGAAAAGATAAGAGAGAGTTTTGAAAAAGATAAATCTAAATTTGAAAAGATAGTATGATGAGTTGAAAAAAAAAAGATTTGAAAAGATATTAGAAAGATATATGAATTTTGAAAAAGATTTGAAAAGAAATTAAAAAGATATATGCATTTTGAAAAATATTTGAAAAGAAGAAAAGATTTTTAGGATTAAGAGTTATTTTTTTGAAATTTGAAATTGAAAGATGAGGATTTGAAATATGTTTATGCAAGAAATTATGGATGAAAACATAAAAAATAAAAAAATTGGGCTGGAAAACAAAATTACCTCCCCTCCATGTTCCTGGCGTTAAACGCCCAAACGCTGCTTGTTTTGGGCGTTTAACGCCCAATTGCTGCTTGTTTTGGGCGTTTAACGCCCAACCAGGTACCTTGGCTGGCGTTAAACGCCAGAAAGTCTTTATCATTGGGCATTTTTCTAAACGCCCAGGATACAGCAGTTCTGGCATTAAACGCCTAGAGTGGCACCCATTCTGGCGTTTAACACCCAGAAAGATAACCTTACTGGCGTTAAACGCCCAGAATGGTACCCATTCTGGTGTTTAATGCCCAAAAGTGCCTCTTACTAGCGTTTTTGTGCCAATGATGAGCTTCTTTTCTCCGCTCTCCGCCTGAATCCTTCTGTAACTCTGTGAACTCCTGTAAAAGAGAATTAGTTCTGATGATAACTTATTAAACTCCTATAATTATTATTTAAATAACAATAAACTACAATAATGGCTGGGTTGCCTCCCAGCAAGCGCTTCTTTATTGTCTTTAGCTGGACCTTACTGAGCTTTAATCTAGTCTCAGTTTTGAGCATTCTTGCTCAAAATTGCTTTTAAGATAATGTTTGACTCTCTGTCCATTAACAATGAACTTTTTTTCAGAATCAATATCCTAAAGCTCTACATATCCATATGGTGACACGCCTGTAATCACATATGGTCCTCTCCACCGGGATTTTAGTTTCCCAGGGAATAGCCTGAGCCTAGAGTTAAACAGCAGAACCTTTTGTCCTGGCTCAAAGACTCTGGATGACAGGTTCTTATCATGCCATCTCTTTGCTTTCTCCTAGTAAATTTTGGCATTTTCAAAAGCATTGAGTCTGAATTCCTCTAGCTCATTCAGCTGGAGCAATCTTTTCTCTCCAGCTAATTTGGCATCAAGGTTTAGGAATCTGGTTACCAGTAGGCTTTATGCTCCAGTTCCACGGGCAAGTGACAGGCCTTCCCATACACAAGCTGGTATGGAGAGGTTCCTATAGGAGTCTTGAATGCTGTTCTGTATGCCCATAGAGCATCATCCAAGCTCTTTGCCCAATCCTTTCTACGGGAAATTACAGTCCGTTCCAGTATTCTTTTTAGTTCTCTATTAGAGATTTCAGCCTCCCCATTGGTCTGTGGATAATATGGAGTTGCCACCTTGTGGCTAATTCCATATCAGACCGTGGCAGTATAAAGCTGTTTATTGCAGAAATTAGTGCCTCCATCACTGATTAGAGCTCAAGGGACACCAAATCTGCTAAAGATATGTTTCTGGAGAAACTTCAGTACTGTCTTAGTATCATTAGTGGGTGTTGCAATTGCCTCCACCCATTTAGATACATAGTCTACTACCACCAGAATGTAAGTGTTTGAGTATGATGGTGGGAAAGGCCCCATGAAGTCAATACCCCATACATCAAACAACTCAATCTCTAAGATCCCTTGTTGAGGCATGGCGTAACCATGAGGCTGATTACCAGCTCGCTGGCAACTATCACAGTTATGTACAAACTCTTGGGAGTCTATATAAATTGTAGGCCAGTAGAACCCACATTGGAGGACTTTGGTGGCTGTTCGCTCACCTCCGAAATGTCCTCCATATTGTGATCCATGGCAATGCCATAGGATCTTCTGTGCCTCTTCTCTAGGCACGCACCTACGGATTAGTCCATCTGCGCATCTCTTAAAGAGATATGGTTCATCCCACAAGTAGTATTTTGCATCAGAAAGTAGTTTTTTCTTTTGCTGCCTGCTGAACTCCTTGGGAATGAATCTTGCAGCTTTATAGTTTGCGATGTCTGCAAACTATGGCACCTCCTGAATGGCAAAGAGTTGCTCATCCAAAAAGGTTTTAGAGATCTCAGTGAGGGGTAGAGACATCCCTTCTACTGGTTCTATCCGGGAGAGGTGATCTGCTACTTGATTCTCTGTCCCTTTTCTGTCTCTTATTCTATATCAAACTCTTGCAGAAGCAACGTCCATCTTATGAGCCTAGGTTTTGAATCCTGCTTTGTAAGTAGATATTTAAGAGCAGCATGGTTAGTGTACACAATCACTTTTGATCCTACCAAATAGGATCTGAACTTGTCAATGGCATAAACCACTGCAAGCAATTCCTTTTCTGTGGTTGTGTAATTTTTTTGTGCATCATTTAGAACACGGCTGGCGTAGTAAATGACATGCAGAAGCTTGTCATGCCTCTGTCCCAATACTGCACCAATAGCATGGTCACTGGCATTACACATTAGTTCAAATGGTAATATCCAGTCCGGTGCAGAAATGATAGGTGCTGTGACCAGCTTAGCCTTCAGAATCTCAAAGGCCTGCAAACACTGTGTCAAAGACAAATGGTGTATCAGCAGCTAGCACGTTACTCAGAGGTTTTGCAATTTTTGAAAAATCCTTTATAAACCTCCTGTAGAATCCTGCATGTCCCATAAAACTTCTGATTGCCTTAACATTGGTGGGTGGTGGTAATTTTTCGATTACCTCCACCTTAGCTTGATCCACCTCTATGTCTTTGTTCGAAATTTTATGCCCAAGGACAATTCCTTCAGTCACCATAAAGTGACATTTTTCCCAGTTTAAAACCAGGTTAGTCTCTTGGCATCTTTTCAGAACAAGTGCTAGATGATCAAGACAGGAGCTGAATGAGTCTCCAAATACTGAGAAGTCATCCATGAAGACTTCCAAAAATTTTTCTACCATATCAGAGAAGATAGAGAGCATGCATCTCTGAAAGGTTGCTGGTGCATTACACAGACCAAAGGGCATCCTTTTGTAGGCAAATACTCCAGATGGACATATGAATGCTGTTTTCTCTTGATCCTGGGGATCTACTGTAATTTGGTTGTAGCCTGAGTAGCCATCCAGAAAATAGTAATAGTCATGACCTGCTAGCCTTTCTAGCATTTCGTCTATGAATGGTAAAGGAAAATGATTCTTTCTGGTGGTTGTATTGAGTCTTCTATAGTCAATACACATGCGTCACCCTGTAACTGTTCTTATAGGAACCAGTTCAATTTTTTCATTATGAACCACTGTCATGCCTCCCTTTTTGGGTACAACTTGGACAGGGCTCACCAGGGGCTATCAGAAATGGGATAAATAATCCCAGCCTCAAGTAATTTAGTGACATCTTTCTGCACCACCTCCTTCATGGCTGGATTCAGCCGCCTTTATGGTTGAACCACTGGTTTGGCATTATCCTCCAGTAGGATCTTGTGCATGCATTTGGCTGGGCTAATTGGTGCACGAAATTGTGATCATCAATGGCGCCATCAACATGGTACGCTCAATTGCAATCTCAACTCTTTATCACAACTTCGCACAACTAACCAGCAAGTGCACTGGGTCGTCCAAGTAATAAACCTTACGCGAGTAAGGGTCGATCCCACGGAGATTGTTGGTATGAAGTAAGCTAGGGTCATCTTGTAAATCTCAGTCAGGCAGATTCAAATGGTTATGGAGGATTAATAATTAAAAGATGAATAAAACATAAAATAAAGATAGAGATACTTATGTAATTCATTGGTGAGAATTTCAGATAAACGTATGGAGATGCTTTGTCCCTTCTGTCTCTCTGCTTTCCTACTGTCTTCATCCAATCCTTCTTACTCCTTTCCATGGCAAACTATATGTTGGGCATCACCGTTGTCAATGGCTACAGTCCCGTCCTCTCAGGGAAAATGTTCAATGCGCTCTGTCACAGCACGGCTATTCATCTCTTGGTTCTCGATCATGTCAGAATAGAATCCAGTGATTCTTTTGCGTCTGTCACTAACGCCCCACAATCACGAGTTTGAAGCTCGTCACAATCATTCAATCCCTGAATCCTACTCAGAATACCACAGACAAGGTTTAGACCTTCCGGATTCTCAAGAATGGATGCCAATGGATTCTAGCTTATACCACGAAGATTCTGATTAAGGAATCCAAGAGATATCCACTCAATCTAAGGTAGAACGGAGGTGGTTGTCATGTACACGTTCATAGGTGAGAACGATGATGAGTGTCACGAATCATCACATTCATCGAGTTGAGGAACAAGTGATATCTTAGAACAAGAATAAGCTGAATTGAATAGAAGAATAATAGTAATTGCATTAATACTCGAGGTTCAGCAGAGCTCCACACCTTAATCTATGGTATGTAGAAACTCTACCGTTGAAAATACATAAGAACAAGGTCTAGGCATGGCCGAATGACTAGCCTCCTAAAGAGGGTTCAATCATAAAAACATGATCAAAAGATGATCTGAAGATTGAAAGATCCCCCCAAATACAATAGCAAAAGGTCCTATCTATAGAAAACTAGTAGCCTAGGGTTTACAGAAATGAGTAAATGACGTAAAAATCCACTTCCGGGCCCACTTGGTGTGTGCTTGGGCTGAGCATTGAAGCTTCCATGTAGAGACTTTTCTTGGAGTTAAACGCCAGCTTTTGTGCCAGTTTGGGCGTTTAACTCCCACTTTTGTGCTAGTCCCAGCGTTTAACGCCGGGAATTCTGAAGCTAACTTGGAACACCTGTTTGGGCCATCAAATCTCGGGTAAAGTATGAACTATTATATATTGCTGGAAAGCCCTGGATGTCTACTTTTTCAACGCAAATAAAAGCGTGCCAATTGGGCTTCTTTAGCTCCAGAAAATCCACTTTGAGTGCAGGGAGGTCAGAATCCAACAGCATCTGCAACCATTTTCAGCCTCTGAATCAGATTTTTGCTCAGGTCCCTCAATTTCAGCCAGAAAATACCTGAAATCACAGAAAAACACACAAAAACTCATAGTAAAGTCCAGAAAAGTGAATTTTAAATAAAACTAATAAAAATAAAATAAAAACTAACTAAAACATACTAAAAGCATACTAAAAACAATGCCAAAAAGCGTATAAATTATCCGCTCATCACAACACCAAACTTAAATTGTTGCTTGTCCCCAAGCAACTAAAAATCAAATAAGATAAAAAGAAGAGAATATACAATGAATTCCAAAAATATCTATGAAGATCAGTATTAATTAGATGACCGGGGCTTTTAGCTTTTTGCCTCTGAACAGTTTTGGCATCTCACTTTATCCTTTGAAGTTCAGAATGATTGGCTTCTATAGGAACTCAGAATCCGGATAGTGTTATTGATTCTCCTAGTTAAGTATGATGATTCTTGAACACAGCTACTTTATGAGTCTTGGCTGTGGCCCAAAGCACTCTGTTTTCCAGTATTACCACCGGATACATCCATGCCACAGACACATAACTGGGTGAACCTTTTCAGATTGTGACTCAGCTTTGCTAGAGTCCCCAATTAGAGGTGTCCAGGGTTCTTAAGCACACTTTTTTTGCTTTAGATCACGACTTTAACCGCTCAGTCTCAAGTTTTCACTTGACACCTTCACGGCACAAGCACATGGTTAGGGACAGCTTGGTTTAGCCGCTTAGGCCATGATGTTATTCCTGTAAGCCCTCCTATCCACTAATGCTCAAAGCCTTGGATCCTTTTTATTATCCTTGCCTTTTGGTTTAAAAGGCTATTGGCTTTTTCTGCTTGCTCTTCTTTTTTTTCTTTTTTTTAATTCACTGCTTTTTCTTGCTTCAAGAATCATTTTTATGATTTTTCAGATCCTCAGTAACATGTTTCCTTTTTCATCATTCTTTCAAGAGCCAACAATTTTAACATTCATGAACAACAAATTCAAAAGATATATGCACTGTTCAAGCATACATTCAGAAATCAAAAGTATTGCCACGACATCAAAATAATTAATCTGTTATAAAATTCGAAATTCATGCAATTCTTCTTTTTCTCAATCAAGAACATTTTTCATTTAAGAAAGGTGATGGATTCATAGGACATTCATAACTTTAAGGCATAGACACTAAGACACTAATGATCATAAGACACAAACATAAATAAAACATATAGCATAATTTTCGAAAAACAGAAAAATAAAGAACAAGGAGATTAAAGAACGGGTCCACCTTAGTGATGGCGGCTTGTTCTTTCTCTTGAAGATCTTATGGAGTGCTTGAGCTCCTCAGTGTCTCTTCCTTGCCTTTGTTGCTCCTCTCTCATGATTCTTTGATCTTTTCTAATTTCATGGAGGAGGATGGAATGTTCTTGGTGCTCCACCCTTAGTTGTCCCATGTTGGAACTCAATTCTCCTAGGGAGGTGTTGATTTGCTCCCAATAGTTTTGTGGAGGAAAGTGCATCCCTTGAGGCATCTCAGGGGTTTCATGATGAGGAATTTCCTCATGTCCATGAGTGGGATCTCTTGTTTGCTCCATCCTCTTCTTAGTGATGGGCTTGTCCTCATCAACGAGGATGTCTCCCTCTATGTTAATTCCAACTGAATTACAGAGGTGACAAATAAGATGAGGGAAGGCTAACCTTGCCAAGGTAGAGGACTTGTTTGCCACCTTATAAAGTTCTTGGGATATAACCTCATGAACTTCTACTTCCTCTCCAATCATGATGCTATGAATCATGATAGCCCGATCTATAGTAGCTTCGGACTGGTTGCTAGTGGGAATGATTGAGCGTTGGATAAACTCTAACCATCCCCTAGCCAAGGGCTTGAGGTCATGCCTTCTCAGTTGAACTGGCTTCCCTCTTGAATCTCTCTTCCATTGAGTGCCCTCTTCACAAATGTCTATGAGGACTTGGTCCAACCTTTGATCAAAGTTGACCTTTCTAGTGTAGGGGTGTTCATCTCCTTGCATCAAGGGCAAGTTGAATGCCAACCTTACATTTTCCGGACTAAAATCTAAGCATTTCCCCCGAACCATTGTAAGCCAATTCTTTGGGTCGGGGTTCACACTTTGATCATGGTTCTTGGTGATCCATGCATTGGCATAGAACTCTTGAACCATTAAGATTCTGACTTGTTGAATGGGGTTGGTAAGAACTTCCCAACCTCTTCTTCGGATCTCATGTCGGATCTCCGGATATTCACTCTTTTTGAGTTTGAAAGGGACCTCGGGGATCACCTTCTTCATGGCCACAACTTCATAGAAGTGGTCTTGATGCACCCTTGAGATGAATCTCTCCATCTCCCATGACTCGGAGGTAGAAGCTTTTGCCTTCCCTTTTCTCTTTTTAGAGGTTTCTCCGGCCTTAGGTGCCATAAATGGTTATGGGAAAACAAAAAGCAACGCTTTTACCACACCAAACTTAGAAGGTTTGCTCGTTCTCGAGAAGAAGAGGACAGAAAAGAGTAGAAGAAGAAGAATTAGAGGAGATGGAGGGGGTTTTGTGGTTCGGCTGAGGGGGAGAAGTAGTGTTTAGGTTGTGTGAAAATGAAGGAGTGAAGAAGGGTTTATATAAGGGTGGAGAGGGGGGTAAGGTTCGGCCATTATGGGTGGGTTTCGGAGGGAAAGTGGTTTGAATTTGGGTGGTGGGGTTTGTGGGGTTTTATGAAGGATGGATGTGAGTGGTGAAGAGAATGGTGGGATTTGATAGGTGAGGGTTTTTTTTTTTTGGGGAAGAGGTATTGAGGTGATTGGTGAATGGGTGAAGAAGAGAGAGAGTGGTGGGATATGTTGGGATCCTGTGGGGTCCACAGATCCTGAGGTGTCAAGGATAGCTCATCCCTACACCAAGTGGCGTGCAAAACGCCCTTTCTGCCAATCCTGGCGTTAAACGCCAGGCTGCTGCCCTTTTCTGGCATTAAACGCCAGTTTCTTGCCCATTCCTGGCGTTAAACGCCAGTCTGGTGCCCCTTTCTGGCGTTAAACGCCCAGAATGGTGCCAGACTGGGCGTTAAACGCCCATTTGCTGCCTTTACTGGCGTTTAAACGCCAGCAAGTTTTTCCTCTAGGGTGTGCTATTTTTCATTCTATTTTTCATTCTGTTTTTGCTTTTTCAATTATTTTTGTGACTTCACATGATCATCAACCTATAGAAAACATAAAATAACAATGGAAAATAGATAAATATAACATTAGGTTGCCTCCCAGCAAGCGCTTCTTTAATGTCAGTAGCTTGACAATGGGCTCTCATGGAGTCTCACAGATGTTCAGAGCAATGTTGGAACATCCCAACACCAAACTTAGAGTTTGAATGTGGGGGTTCAACACCAAACTTAGAATTTGGTTGTGGCCTCCCAACACCAAACTTAGAGTTTGACTGTGGGGGCTTGATGAGCGGATAATATGTACGCTTTTTGGCATTGTTTTTAGTATGTTTTTAGTAGTTTTAGTTTAGTTTTTATTATATTTTTATTAGTTTTTAGTTAAAATTCACTTTTCTGGACTTTACTATGAGTTTGTGTGTTTTTCTGTGATTTCAGGTATTTTCTGGCTGAAATTGAGGGATCTGAGCAAAAATCTGATCCAGAGACTCAAAAGGACTGCAGATGCTGTTGGATTCTGACCTCCCTGCACTCAAAGTGGATTTTCTGGAGCTACAGAAGCCCTATTGGCGCGCTCTCAACGGCGTTGGAAAGTAGACATCCTGGGCTTTCCAGCAATATATGATAGTCCATACTTTGCCCAAGATTTGATGGCCCAAACCGGCGTTCAAAGTCACCTACAGAAATCCCAGCGTTAAACGCCGGAACTGGCACCTAAATGGGAGTTAAACGCCCAAACTGGCAACAAAATGGGAGTTAAACGCCAAGAAGAGTCTCTACACGAAAATTACTTCATTGCTCAGCCCAAGCACACACCAAGTGGACCCGGAAGTGGATTTTTATGTCATTTACTCATCTTTGTAAACCTTAGGCTACTAGTTTCTTATAAATAGGACCTTTTACTATTGTATTTTCATCTTGGTAGCTATCTTCTAATTTTATGCTATCTTAGATCATTTGGGAGGCTGGCCATTCGGTCATGCCTAGACCTTGTTCTTATGTATTTTCAACGGTGGAGTTTCTACACACCATAGATTAAGGTGTGGAGCTCTGCTGTACCTCGAGTATTAATGCAATTACTATTGTTCTTCCATTCAATTCCGCTTGTTCTTTGTCCAAGATATCACTTGTTCTTCAACTTGATGAAGGTGATGATTGACGCCCATCACCATTCTCACTCATGAACAAAGTGACTGACAACCACTCTTGTTCTACACGCATCTGAGGCTTAGTGAATATCTCTTGGATTCTTTAATCGGAATCTTCGTGGTATAGGCAAGAACTGATGGCGGCATTCAAGAGAATCCGGAAGGTCTAACCTTGTCTGTGGTATTCTGAGTAGGATTCAATGATTGAATGACTGTGACGTGCTTCAAACCTGTAACCTACTGGGCGTTAGTGACAGACGCAAAAGAGGGATTCTATTCCGGTAGGGGAGGGAACCAAACCGGTGATTGGCAGTACTGTGACAGAGTGCGTGCATTAGCTTTCACTGCGAGGATGGGAGGTAGCTACTGACAACAGTGAAACCCTACACGAGCTTGCCATGGAAAGGAGTAAGAAGGATTGGATGAAGACTGTAGGAAAGCAGAGAGACGGAAGGGAAGGCATCTTCATATGCTTGTCTGAAGCTCTTACACCAATGATATACATAAGTATCTCTATCTTTATCTTTATGTTATTTTCGTTCATCATCTATACCCATTTGAGTCTGCCTGACTGAGATTTACAAGGTGACCATAGCTTGCTTCATACCACCAATCTCCGTGGGATCGACCCTTACTCACGTAAGGTATTACTTGGACGACCCAGTGCACTTGCTGGTTAGTTGTGCGAAGTTGTAGTGATCACAATTTCGTGCACCAAGTTTTTGGCGCCGTTGCCGGGGATTGTTTGTGTATGGACAACTGACGGTTCATCTTGTTGCTTAGATCAGGTATTTTTCTTCAGAGTTCTTAAGAATGAATTCTAGTGTTTCAAGGTGATGTTCTTATCATCACCAAAGCTGATTGATCTTTATCAATTTAGCTCCTGAATGCAATGTCCTGCTGAAGCTTTGCCGGCCATGTCTAATTCCTTTAGACTAAAGCTTTAGACTAACATTGCATGATTCCTGGAATTCTCATTAAGAATTTTGATACCTTTATTTTTATTTTCACTTAATTTTCGAAAAAGCACAAAAAAATTACAAAATCATAAAATCCAAAAATATTTCTTGTTTGAGTCTAGAGTCTCATCTTAAGTTTAGTGTCAATTGCATGTTTCTGTTCTTATTGCATTCATGCATGTGTCCTCATTGATCTTCAAGTTGTTCTTGATGATTTTCTTGTTTTGATCTTTGAATTCTATTGACTTGAGTGTTTTGCTGTTTCCCATATATACAAACTGCTAAGTTTGGTGTCTTGCATGCATTGTTATTTGATTTTAGTTGCATTTTGATTATTCCTCGTTATTAAAAACCCAAAAATATTTTTTATTTGTGTCTTTTCAAGTCAATAATACAAAGAATTAAAGATTCAGAACATACTGCAGAGGAATTATACAGAAAAAGCTGGGCGTTCAAAATGCCCAGTGAAGAAGACAGACTGGCGTTTAAACGCCAGCCAGGGTGCCTGGCTGGGCGTTTAACGCCCAAAAGGGTAGTAGTTTGGGCGTTAAACGCCAGAATGGATACCATTCTGGGCGTTTAACGCCAGGATGGTGCTAAGGGGGAAGATTTTGTTTTTCAAATCAATTTTTTTCAAGTTTTCAAAGTTTTTCAAAATCAAATCTTTTTCAAATCATATCTTTTCAATCAAATGTTTTCAAAATCAATTTCTTTCCTTTTTCAAAGATACTTACTAACAATTAGTGATTTGATTGAACATTTTTTGCCTTTTCTGTTGAGGAAGGTTTTATGTTTGAATCATATCTTTTCTTGTTAGGCAAGTCATTAATTTTTAAAAATCAAATCTTTTTAAAATTGTTTTCAAATCATATCTTCTCAATCACATCTTTTTAAAACCAATCATATCTTCTTAACCACATCTTTTTCAAAATAGTTTTCAATCTAATCTTTTTTATTTCTAATTTCAAAATCTTCTTCAAAAATTACTTGATTTCTTTTCCACTCTTATTTTCGAAAATCAATTAAGTGTTTTTCAAAATGTTTTCAAAATCTTTTACTTAATTTTCGAAATTACTTCCCTTCTTCTCACATCCTTCTATTTATGGACTAACACTATCCCTTAATGCAAAAATTCGAACTCCATCTTCTTTGATGAGTTTGAATTTTCTACTTCTGCCTTCTAAATTTCTTCCTCTGACACCTCAAGGAATCTCTATACTGTGACATAGAGGATTCTATATTTTCTTGTTCCCTTCTCTTTCATATGAGCAGGAACAAAGACAAAGGCATTCTTGTTGAAGCTGACCCTGAACCTGAAAGGACCTTGAAGCGAAAGCTAAGAGAAGCTAAGGCACAACTCTTTATTGAGGACCTGACCGAATTTTTCAAAGAAGAAGAACCCATGGCAGCCGAAAACAACAACAATGCCAACAATGCAAGGAAGGTGCTGGGTGACTTTACTGCACCTACTCCCAATTTCTATGGGAGAAGCATCTCTATCCTTGCCATTAGAGCAAACAACTTTGAGCTTAAGCCTCAATTAGTTTCTCTAATGCAACAGAATTGCAAGTTCCATGGACTTCCATTGGAAGATCCTCATCAGTTTTTAGCTGAGTTCTTGCAAATCTGTGACACAGTCAAGACTAATGGGGTTGACCCTGAGGTCTATAGACTGACGCTATTCCCTTTTGCTGTAAGAGACAGAGCTAGAATATGGTTGGATTCTCAACCTAAAGAAAGCCGGACTCTTGGGAAAAGCTAGTCAATGCCTTCTTGGCAAAGTTCTTTCCACCTCAAAAATGGAGTAAGCTTAGAGTGGAAGTCCAAACCTTCAGACAGAAGGATGGAGAATCCCTCTATGAAGCTTGGGAAAGATACAAACAATTAATCAGAAGATGTCCCTCAGACATGCTTTCTGAATGGAGCATCATAGGTATCTTCTATGAGGGTCTCTCTGAACTATCCAAGATGTCTTTGGATAGCTCTGCTGGAGGATCTCTTCATTTGAAGAAGACGCCTGCAGAGGCTCAAGAGCTAATTGAAATGGTTGCAAATAACCAATTCATGTACACTTCTGAAAGGAATCCTGTGAACAATGGGACTAGTCAGAAGAAAGGAGTTCTTGAGATTGACACTCTGAATGCCATACTGGCTCAGAACAAGATATTGACTCAACAAGTCAATTTAATTTCTCAAAGTCTGTCTGGAATGCAAAATGCACTTGGCAGTACTAAGGAAGCTTCATCTGAGGAAGAAGCTTATGATCCTGAGAACCCTTCAATGGAAGAGGTGAATTACCTAGGAGAACCCTATGGAAACACCTATAATTCTTCATGGAGAAATCACCCAAATTTCTCATGGAAGAATCAAGAGAGACCTCAACAAGGTTTCAATAATAATAATGGTGGAAGAAACAGGCTTGGCAATGGCAAGCCTTTTCCATCATCTTCTCAGCAACAGACAGAGAGTTCTAAGCAGAATACCTCTGACTTAGCAACAATGGTCTCTGATCTAATCAAAACCACTCAAAGTTTCATGAATGAAACAAGGTCCTCCATCAGAAATTTGGAAGGACAAGTGGGACAGCTGAGCAAGAAAATTACTGAACTCCCTCCTAGTACTCTCCCAAGTAATACAGAAGAAAATCCAAAAGGAGAGTGCAAAGTCATAACCATGGCCGAATATGGAGAGGAAAGAGAGGAGGTGGACTGATGGGAATTATTTTGGTTGAGACAAGAATCTCTCCCAAAACAACACCAATCTAACCGGCAAGTGCACCGGGTCGCATCAAGTAATAAAAACTCACGGGAGTGAGGTCGATCCCACAGGGATTGAAGGATTGAGCAATTTTAGTTTAGTGGTTGAATTAGTCAAGCGAATCAAGATTTGGTTGATTGAGTTGCAGAATTTAAATTGCATTGAAAGTAAAGAGAACAAGAATTAAAGTGCTGAATCTTAAAGAACAAGAAATTAAATGGCAGAAACTTAGATTGCAAGAAATGTAAATTGCAAGAATCTTAAATGACAAGAAATGTAAATGGCTTGAAATGTAAAGGGGATTGGGACTTAGATTTGCAGGAATTAAACAAAGAGAAATTAAATTGCATCAAACAGAAGAGTAATTGGGAATTGGGATTGAATCGGATTCAAACAGACAAGTAAATAAACAAAATAAAGCAAGAAACAGGAAATTGAAAAGATGAATCAAGATCTCAGGTCCCAAGAGACTAGAAAACCAAGTCTAGATCTCAATGCCTTCCTATTAGATCCAACAAGAACAATAGCAATGGAATTGTAATTTGCAAAGAGATTAGATGAAGAAGCAATGAACCGAATTGGAAATTAAATTGCAGTGAACATCAACAGAGAGATCTAAGGTGAGATTGAAACAGAATTCCTTCAATTCTCCAACCCAAGATCCAAGACAAGTGTAATTGAAATTGAAAGCAATTAAACTAAGAAAATAAAGATCATTCAAGCTCCCAAAACAGAAAAGAAAACTCTCTAAAAACTCTAAAAAGGGAAGCTCCCCGACTAACTTGAATCTTAGCCTATTTATACACTTTCTTCAATTGATCTTCAAGCCTTGAGTTGGGCCTTTGCTCTTGGTGGAACTGGGTTGAAAGAGGCCTTGGTTGATTGCTCTTGAAGTTTGGAGAGAAACCCAAGTGAACCAATTGAACCGGATTTGGATTTTGCAAAGTTGGATTCAAAGTTAGCCTCAAAGTTAGGGGGCTAACTTTGAGGCCAACTTTTCATATCAGCAAAACCAATTTCCTGCATCTCACGTTGGTGCCAACGTTAGGGGGCTAACTTTGACCCTAACGTTGGCCTTGCTTTGTGTTGGTGTGGCGCCAACGTTAGCCTCCAAGTTAGGGGGCTAACGTTGGCGCAAACGTTGGCACACCCTGGGGGGAAATTTTCATGCCAACGTTAGCCTCCAAGTTAGGGGGCTAACGTTGGCGCAAACGTTGGCAGCCCTGGGAGGAATTTCAAATCTCCAACGTTAGCCTCCAAGTTAGGGGGCTAACGTTGAGGCTAACTTCAAGTCCAAAAGTTTGTGCCAACGTTTGAGGGCTAACTTCAACTCCAACTTCATTCTTCCTGGTTCAATTCCACTTGTTTCATTGTCTTCTCTTAGCTTCTAGCCATTCCTTCTCACTTCAATCCTTTTCCAAGCTTTCTTCACCTATCATAAATCAACCAAACACATCAAAGCTATGCTTGAAATCATGAGATGATCATTCTATCCTAATATGCACCAATTATGGCATCAAACCTCATGAAATTGCATTAATTTATCTATGGTTGATTCAATCAAAGGAAGCATGAAAATCTGCCTAAATTGGCTTGCTTGTAGCTTAAGAAAGTGCATAATTCAAGTGAAAACAAAAGAAAAAGACTAGTGAAACTAGGCTAAGATGACTTGTCATCACAACACCAAACTTAAAGCTTGCTTGTCCCCAAGCAAGAAATGAACTATGCTCAAAGGTTCTTTCAATTAAGATGGTTTGAGGAACACTTGTAAAATACAGTGAGAGAAGTGATTAAGTCACAGTGGGGTAAACTCTAAATTATATGCTCAAGCAAGGGTTTCAGTGCTCACTAGTCCTCACATATTGGGAGTCGTAGGTCTTAGGATTTTCATCCAAATGGTATCATGGAGATCTCTTTATATGTAATCACCTTGAAGCAGCTTATAGCTTCTGTGCTTTGGCCTCGACTCTAAGTGTCATGTCTCAAGGCGGCTCTTTAGATAAGTTTTCAATCAATACTCCTAAACCAGTTGGTCTTAAGGTATTAGGTGTTAAAGCACCCCTCAGGATTTACTTGCTTAAGCCTCTTTCCTTGACACACTTCAACCACAAGCATTTACTAGGATAGCAACTCTTTGAGTTTTTGTTTCTTTCTTTCTTTTTCTGCCTAGTAATTGATGCTCAGAGCCTTGGGCCATGTTCTTTTTGTCTTTGTATTTTCTTTTCTTTTCTTTTGTTTTGGTTGCTGCTTCTCGGATCAATTGATTTTTGAGAATCTCCACAATACTTCTTTGAACTTCACATCCTGCCTATGAGCTCCCATGCAAGTTTTCACAAGCATGCAACCTCAAGACAAAATCAAACAACTAGAACCACCACTTCTCCTAATCTTTTGCTTTCCTCAAAATTGTTTAATTCCTCAATCCTTCTTTTCAAAGAACTTTCATGTGATGCATTCTTGAAATTGAGTGCAAACAAGTTTTGAAGATAAGAATGTTGTGAATAATCAAGCATCCTGCTTATTGAATAATAAAGAGAGACTGTGCTATGCAGGCAGGCAGGAATATAAAAAGAAAACTATATGATGCAGACAAACAGGGCAATTAAGGATACAATCCAACTTTCAATCACAGCAACATTTGATGTAAAACAATCACTTAACAATATAACCTGTTGGAGTTCAACTGCTTTCCTTCTCATCATCATCATTGCTGGCCTTTATGTTCATCTTTTGCTTCTTTGATTGATGATGCTTAATCCCTCCAAAGGCTTGTATGACATTCTGCAATGATATTAAAAGTTGCTTGTTCCCCAAGCACTTAGAAACAGTGGTTAGTCTGCATGATTTATTTGTGGGCTTTTTGAACTTACTTTGGTGTGGGAACACCAAACTTAGTACCTTGCCAATGCATTAAATTAACCATGTGTGAAACTCTTTCTTCTTTTTCTAAGGTAATAGACTAAAAACTAGAAAACAGCAAGATAATTAACTAGTTCGTCTAAATGCATGAAGCTAGCCTTATGGCAGAAAGTGAGAATGTGTTTTATGATGTGATTTTGGTGGAACACCAAACTTAAAATCCTTCATTCTCCCTTAGATTGTCTTTGGTGTGTAACACCAAACTTAGCTTCTTGCAATCTAGATGAAACTAATTAATAATTTTATTGAATTAGATACGAAAAGATGGTTACCTCTGGTTGGGTTGCCTCCCAACAAGCGCTCTTTTAGTGTCACTAGCTTGACATCCTCTGTACTTATTTAGCTCGGATTCTGTGCTTCCTTCTCCTTGTCCCCTTGTCCTCCTAAGTGAGATTTTGCCTTAGAAAGTTCATCCTGGATGAGTGATTCTTTTCCTTTGGCCATCTCCTCACTCACTTCTGTGATGTTCTTAGCCAATTGTTTTATTTGCCTCTCAATTCTTCCGAGTGATTCCTCATTGTTCTTGCTTATCATCTCTTGATGTGTCATCATTCTTTCTACTAAGATTTTCAGATTAGTGATCCTCTGAAAGTCTTGTGGACTGGGTTGGTTGTGGGGTGTTAGGGGTTGGAAGGGTGTGTAGTGTGGTTGCAAGGTTGGAAAATTGGGATTGTTGTAGTTGAAGTCCCCTTGTTCATGATAGTGAGATTCCCTCATTCTTAGATACGAATGTGGTTTCCATGGTGGAAATTGTGCGTTCACTGTAGTAGAATGGAGAAAGTCAATTTGTCTAGCTATTGACCCCAATTGTTGCTGAGTTTGCTGATGTAGCTGTTTGCTTTGATTCATGATTGCCTTCATTCCTTCAAGATTCTTTATCTCCTCATCTGAAGTTGCATTCTGTGGAGTCTCAGGTGAGTGTTGGTCGTTGGCTCTCTTGTTCTTGAGCTCTGTAGTTCCTTGGCCAGCTGCTGTTGCTTTGAAGAGGTTATCTAAGACGTAATCCACTGCTCTCCTTGTTTCTGGGGTCAATCCTATATAGAACGCTCGGAAGTCCTCTTTGTCATTTGCTTTCTTGTATTTTTCCCCTGGTTTGAACAATGATTCTTCCTCTCCTTGTATGAATGGCTGAATCCCCTCTTTCATCTTGATGTTTTGTTGGGATGATGAGAATTTGGCCAGAAATTTGGTAACCAAATCGTCCCAACTAGTAATACTTCCTTGGGGCACAGTTTCGAGCCATTGTGCAGCTTCATCCCTTAATGAGAAGGGAAATAACGAGAGCTTCCAGGTGTCATGATTTACACCTTCGAGATTGACAACACCACAAGTTCTCAGAAAAGTGGATATATGCTGTTTAGGATCCTCCAATGGACTTCCACCATAGGAGCAATTGTTCTTGATTAGTGTAACGAGTTGCGGCTTCATGTTGTGGTGTTTTTCTTTCGAAATTTCTTCTTCAATGATAGCCTTCCCTCGTGCCTCTCTTTTTTTCTTCTATGACATAAATCTACAAACGGAACACACAGTGGTATTTTTGAAAATTGAGTGTAATCAGTTGAGACAAAACTTCAAATGGTTAGTGGGTTAGTAGAGGCAAATCTTCAAACAGTTAGTGGGTTAATCAAAAATTAAAAAAAAGTGCTTGATCTAAATAACCACCTCACTTAATCATTATCAATCTAATCAATCCCCGGCAACGGCGCCAAAAAACTTGATGGGAATTATTTTGGTTGAGACAAGAATCTCTCCCAAAACAACACCAATCTAACCGGCAAGTGCACCGGGTCGCATCAAGTAATAAAAACTCACGAGAGTGAGGTCGATCCCACAGGGATTGAAGGATTGAGCAATTTTAGTTTAGTGGTTGAATTAGTCAAGCGAATCAAGATTTGGTTGATTGAGTTGCAGAATTTAAATTGCATTGAAAGTAAAGAGAACAAGAATTAAAGTGCTGAATCTTAAAGAACAAGAAATTAAATGGCAGAAACTTAGATTGCAAGAAATGTAAATTGCAAGAATCTTAAATGACAAGAAATGTAAATGGCTTGAAATGTAAAGGGGATTGGGACTTAGATTTGCAGGAATTAAACAAAGAGAAATTAAATTGCATCAAACAGAAGAGTAATTGGGAATTGGGATTGAATCGGATTCAAACAGACAAGTAAATAAACAAAATAAAGCAAGAAACAGGAAATTGAAAAGATGAATCAAGATCTCAGGACCCAAGAGACTAGAAAACCAAGTCTAGATCTCAATGCCTTCCTAGATCCAACAAGAACAATAGCAATGGAATTGTAATTTGCAAAGAGATTAGATGAAGAAGCAATGAACCGAATTGGAAATTAAATTGCAGTGAACATCAACAGAGAGATCTAAGGTGAGATTGAAACAGAATTCCTTCAATTCTCCAACCCAAGATCCAAGACAAGTGTAATTGAAATTGAAAGCAATTAAACTAAGAAAATAAGGATCATTCAAGCTCCCAAAACAGAAAAGAAAACTCTCTAAAAACTCTAAAAAGGGAAGCTCCCCGACTAACTTGAATCTTAGCCTATTTATACACTTTCTTCAATTGATCTTCAAGCCTTGAGTTGGGCCTTTGCTCTTGGTGGAACTGGGTTGAAAGAGGCCTTGGTTGATTGCTCTTGAAGTTTGGAGAGAAACCCAAGTGAACCAATTGAACCGGATTTGGATTTTGCAAAGTTGGATTCAAAGTTAGCCTCAAAGTTAGGGGGCTAACTTTGAGGCCAACTTTTCATATCAGCAAAACCAATTTCCTGCATCTCACGTTGGTGCCAACGTTAGGGGGCTAACTTTGACCCTAACGTTGGCCTTGCTTTGTGTTGGTGTGGCGCCAACGTTAGCCTCCAAGTTAGGGGGCTAACGTTGGCGCAAACATTGGCACACCCTGGGGGGAAATTTTCATGCCAACGTTAGCCTCCAAGTTAGGGGGCTAACGTTGGCGCAAACGTTGGCAGCCCTGGGAGGAATTTCAAATCTCCAACGTTAGCCTCCAAGTTAGGGGGCTAACGTTGAGGCTAACTTCAAGTCCAAAAGTTTGTGCCAACGTTTGAGGGCTAACTTCAACTCCAACTTCATTCTTCCTGGTTCAATTCCACTTGTTTCATTGTCTTCTCTTAGCTTCTAGCCATTCCTTCTCACTTCAATCCTTTTCCAAGCTTTCTTCACCTATCATAAATCAACCAAACACATCAAAGCTATGCTTGAAATCATGAGATGATCATTCTATCCTAATATGCACCAATTATGGCATCAAACCTCATGAAATTGCATTAATTTATCTATGGTTGATTCAATCAAAGGAAGCATGAAAATCTGCCTAAATTGGCTTGCTTGTAGCTTAAGAAAGTGCATAATTCAAGTGAAAACAAAAGAAAAAGACTAGTGAAACTAGGCTAAGATGACTTGTCATCACAACACCAAACTTAAAGCTTGCTTGTCCCCAAGCAAGAAATGAACTATGCTCAAAGGTTCTTTCAATTAAGATGGTTTGAGGAACACTTGTAAAATACAGTGAGAGAAGTGATTAAGTCACAGTGGGGTAAACTCTAAATTATATGCTCAAGCAAGGGTTTCAGTGCTCACTAGTCCTCACATATTGGGAGTCGTAGGTCTTAGGATTTTCATCCAAATGGTATCATGGAGATCTCTTTATATGTAATCACCTTGAAGCAGCTTATAGCTTCTGTGCTTTGGCCTCGACTCTAAGTGTCATGTCTCAAGGCGGCTCTTTAGATAAGTTTTCAATCAATACTCCTAAACCAGTTGGTCTTAAGGTATTAGGTGTTAAAGCACCCCTCAGGATTTACTTGCTTAAGCCTCTTTCCTTGACACACTTCAACCACAAGCATTTACTAGGATAGCAACTCTTTGAGTTTTTGTTTCTTTCTTTCTTTTTCTGCCTAGTAATTGATGCTCAGAGCCTTGGGCCATGTTCTTTTTGTCTTTGTATTTTCTTTTCTTTTCTTTTGTTTTGGTTGCTGCTTCTCGGATCAATTGATTTTTGAGAATCTCCACAATACTTCTTTGAACTTCACATCCTGCCTATGAGCTCCCATGCAAGTTTTCACAAGCATGCAACCTCAAGACAAAATCAAACAACTAGAACCACCACTTCTCCTAATCTTTTGCTTTCCTCAAAATTGTTTAATTCCTCAATCCTTCTTTTCAAAGAACTTTCATGTGATGCATTCTTGAAATTGAGTGCAAACAAGTTTTGAAGATAAGAATGTTGTGAATAATCAAGCATCCTGCTTATTGAATAATAAAGAGAGACTGTGCTATGCAGGCAGGCAGGAATATAAAAGAAAACTATATGATGCAGACAAACAGGGCAATTAAGGATACAATCCAACTTTCAATCACAGCAACATTTGATGTAAAACAATCACTTAACAATATAACCTGTTGGAGTTCAACTGCTTTCCTTCTCATCATCATCATTGCTGGCCTTTATGTTCATCTTTTGCTTCTTTGATTGATGATGCTTAATCCCTCCAAAGGCTTGTATGACATTCTGCAATGATATTAAAAGTTGCTTGTTCCCCAAGCACTTAGAAACAGTGGTTAGTCTGCATGATTTATTTGTGGGCTTTTTGAACTTACTTTGGTGTGGGAACACCAAACTTAGTACCTTGCCAATGCATTAAATTAACCATGTGTGAAACTCTTTCTTCTTTTTCTAAGGTAATAGACTAAAAACTAGAAAACAGCAAGATAATTAACTAGTTCGTCTAAATGCATGAAGCTAGCCTTATGGCAGAAAGTGAGAATGTGTTTTATGATGTGATTTTGGTGGAACACCAAACTTAAAATCCTTCATTCTCCCTTAGATTGTCTTTGGTGTGTAACACCAAACTTAGCTTCTTGCAATCTAGATGAAACTAATTAATAATTTTATTGAATTAGATACGAAAAGATGGTTACCTCTGGTTGGGTTGCCTCCCAACAAGCGCTCTTTTAGTGTCACTAGCTTGACATCCTCTGTACTTATTTAGCTCGGATTCTGTGCTTCCTTCTCCTTGTCCCCTTGTCCTCCTAAGTGAGATTTTGCCTTAGAAAGTTCATCCTGGATGAGTGATTCTTTTCCTTTGGCCATCTCCTCACTCACTTCTGTGATGTTCTTAGCCAATTGTTTTATTTGCCTCTCAATTCTTCCGAGTGATTCCTCATTGTTCTTGCTTATCATCTCTTGATGTGTCATCATTCTTTCTACTAAGATTTTCAGATTAGTGATCCTCTGAAAGTCTTGTGGACTGGGTTGGTTGTGGGGTGTTAGGGGTTGGAAGGGTGTGTAGTGTGGTTGCAAGGTTGGAAAATTGGGATTGTTGTAGTTGAAGTCCCCTTGTTCATGATAGTGAGATTCCCTCATTCTTAGATACGAATGTGGTTTCCATGGTGGAAATTGTGCGTTCACTGTAGTAGAATGGAGAAAGTCAATTTGTCTAGCTATTGACCCCAATTGTTGCTGAGTTTGCTGATGTAGCTGTTTGCTTTGATTCATGATTGCCTTCATTCCTTCAAGATTCTTTATCTCCTCATCTGAAGTTGCATTCTGTGGAGTCTCAGGTGAGTGTTGGTCGTTGGCTCTCTTGTTCTTGAGCTCTGTAGTTCCTTGGCCAGCTGCTGTTGCTTTGAAGAGGTTATCTAAGACGTAATCCACTGCTCTCCTTGTTTCTGGGGTCAATCCTATATAGAACGCTCGGAAGTCCTCTTTGTCATTTGCTTTCTTGTATTTTTCCCCTGGTTTGAACAATGATTCTTCCTCTCCTTGTATGAATGGCTGAATCCCCTCTTTCATCTTGATGTTTTGTTGGGATGATGAGAATTTGGCCAGAAATTTGGTAACCAAATCGTCCCAACTAGTAATACTTCCTTGGGGCACAGTTTCGAGCCATTGTGCAGCTTCATCCCTTAATGAGAAGGGAAATAACGAGAGCTTCCAGGTGTCATGATTTACACCTTCGAGATTGACAACACCACAAGTTCTCAGAAAAGTGGATATATGCTGTTTAGGATCCTCCAATGGACTTCCACCATAGGAGCAATTGTTCTTGATTAGTGTAACGAGTTGCGGCTTCATATTGTGGTGTTTTCTTTCGAAATTTCTTCTTCAATGATAGCCTTCCCTCGTGCCTCTCTTTTTTTCTTCTATGACATAAATCTACAAACGGAACACACAGTGGTATTTTTGAAAATTGAGTGTAATCAGTTGAGACAAAACTTCAAATGGTTAGTGGGTTAGTAGAGGCAAATCTTCAAACAGTTAGTGGGTTAATCAAAAATTAAAAAAAAGTGCTTGATCTAAATAACCACCTCACTTAATCATTATCAATCTAATCAATCCCCGGCAACGGCGCCAAAAAACTTGATGGGAATTATTTTGGTTGAGACAAGAATCTCTCCCAAAACAACACCAATCTAACCGGCAAGTGCACCGGGTCGCATCAAGTAATAAAAACTCACGAGAGTGAGGTCGATCCCACAGGGATTGAAGGATTGAGCAATTTTAGTTTAGTGGTTGAATTAGTCAAGCGAATCAAGATTTGGTTGATTGAGTTGCAGAATTTAAATTGCATTGAAAGTAAAGAGAACAAGAATTAAAGTGCTGAATCTTAAAGAACAAGAAATTAAATGGCAGAAACTTAGATTGCAAGAAATGTAAATTGCAAGAATCTTAAATGACAAGAAATGTAAATGGCTTGAAATGTAAAGGGGATTGGGACTTAGATTTGCAGGAATTAAACAAAGAGAAATTAAATTGCATCAAACAGAAGAGTAATTGGGAATTGGGATTGAATCGGATTCAAACAGACAAGTAAATAAACAAAATAAAGCAAGAAACAGGAAATTGAAAAGATGAATCAAGATCTCAGGACCCAAGAGACTAGAAAACCAAGTCTAGATCTCAATGCCTTCCTAGATCCAACAAGAACAATAGCAATGGAATTGTAATTTGCAAAGAGATTAGATGAAGAAGCAATGAACCGAATTGGAAATTAAATTGCAGTGAACATCAACAGAGAGATCTAAGGTGAGATTGAAACAGAATTCCTTCAATTCTCCAACCCAAGATCCAAGACAAGTGTAATTGAAATTGAAAGCAATTAAACTAAGAAAATAAGGATCATTCAAGCTCCCAAAACAGAAAAGAAAACTCTCTAAAAACTCTAAAAAGGGAAGCTCCCCGACTAACTTGAATCTTAGCCTATTTATACACTTTCTTCAATTGATCTTCAAGCCTTGAGTTGGGCCTTTGCTCTTGGTGGAACTGGGTTGAAAGAGGCCTTGGTTGATTGCTCTTGAAGTTTGGAGAGAAACCCAAGTGAACCAATTGAACCGGATTTGGATTTTGCAAAGTTGGATTCAAAGTTAGCCTCAAAGTTAGGGGGCTAACTTTGAGGCCAACTTTTCATATCAGCAAAACCAATTTCCTGCATCTCACGTTGGTGCCAACGTTAGGGGGCTAACTTTGACCCTAACGTTGGCCTTGCTTTGTGTTGGTGTGGCGCCAACGTTAGCCTCCAAGTTAGGGGGCTAACGTTGGCGCAAACATTGGCACACCCTGGGGGGAAATTTTCATGCCAACGTTAGCCTCCAAGTTAGGGGGCTAACGTTGGCGCAAACGTTGGCAGCCCTGGGAGGAATTTCAAATCTCCAACGTTAGCCTCCAAGTTAGGGGGCTAACGTTGAGGCTAACTTCAAGTCCAAAAGTTTGTGCCAACGTTTGAGGGCTAACTTCAACTCCAACTTCATTCTTCCTGGTTCAATTCCACTTGTTTCATTGTCTTCTCTTAGCTTCTAGCCATTCCTTCTCACTTCAATCCTTTTCCAAGCTTTCTTCACCTATCATAAATCAACCAAACACATCAAAGCTATGCTTGAAATCATGAGATGATCATTCTATCCTAATATGCACCAATTATGGCATCAAACCTCATGAAATTGCATTAATTTATCTATGGTTGATTCAATCAAAGGAAGCATGAAAATCTGCCTAAATTGGCTTGCTTGTAGCTTAAGAAAGTGCATAATTCAAGTGAAAACAAAAGAAAAAGACTAGTGAAACTAGGCTAAGATGACTTGTCATCACAACACCAAACTTAAAGCTTGCTTGTCCCCAAGCAAGAAATGAACTATGCTCAAAGGTTCTTTCAATTAAGATGGTTTGAGGAACACTTGTAAAATACAGTGAGAGAAGTGATTAAGTCACAGTGGGGTAAACTCTAAATTATATGCTCAAGCAAGGGTTTCAGTGCTCACTAGTCCTCACATATTGGGAGTCGTAGGTCTTAGGATTTTCATCCAAATGGTATCATGGAGATCTCTTTATATGTAATCACCTTGAAGCAGCTTATAGCTTCTGTGCTTTGGCCTCGACTCTAAGTGTCATGTCTCAAGGCGGCTCTTTAGATAAGTTTTCAATCAATACTCCTAAACCAGTTGGTCTTAAGGTATTAGGTGTTAAAGCACCCCTCAGGATTTACTTGCTTAAGCCTCTTTCCTTGACACACTTCAACCACAAGCATTTACTAGGATAGCAACTCTTTGAGTTTTTGTTTCTTTCTTTCTTTTTCTGCCTAGTAATTGATGCTCAGAGCCTTGGGCCATGTTCTTTTTGTCTTTGTATTTTCTTTTCTTTTCTTTTGTTTTGGTTGCTGCTTCTCGGATCAATTGATTTTTGAGAATCTCCACAATACTTCTTTGAACTTCACATCCTGCCTATGAGCTCCCATGCAAGTTTTCACAAGCATGCAACCTCAAGACAAAATCAAACAACTAGAACCACCACTTCTCCTAATCTTTTGCTTTCCTCAAAATTGTTTAATTCCTCAATCCTTCTTTTCAAAGAACTTTCATGTGATGCATTCTTGAAATTGAGTGCAAACAAGTTTTGAAGATAAGAATGTTGTGAATAATCAAGCATCCTGCTTATTGAATAATAAAGAGAGACTGTGCTATGCAGGCAGGCAGGAATATAAAAAGAAAACTATATGATGCAGACAAACAGGGCAATTAAGGATACAATCCAACTTTCAATCACAGCAACATTTGATGTAAAACAATCACTTAACAATATAACCTGTTGGAGTTCAACTGCTTTCCTTCTCATCATCATCATTGCTGGCCTTTATGTTCATCTTTTGCTTCTTTGATTGATGATGCTTAATCCCTCCAAAGGCTTGTATGACATTCTGCAATGATATTAAAAGTTGCTTGTTCCCCAAGCACTTAGAAACAGTGGTTAGTCTGCATGATTTATTTGTGGGCTTTTTGAACTTACTTTGGTGTGGGAACACCAAACTTAGTACCTTGCCAATGCATTAAATTAACCATGTGTGAAACTCTTTCTTCTTTTTCTAAGGTAATAGACTAAAAACTAGAAAACAGCAAGATAATTAACTAGTTCGTCTAAATGCATGAAGCTAGCCTTATGGCAGAAAGTGAGAATGTGTTTTATGATGTGATTTTGGTGGAACACCAAACTTAAAATCCTTCATTCTCCCTTAGATTGTCTTTGGTGTGTAACACCAAACTTAGCTTCTTGCAATCTAGATGAAACTAATAATTTTATTGAATTAGATACGAAAAGATGGTTACCTCTGGTTGGGTTGCCTCCCAACAAGCGCTCTTTTAGTGTCACTAGCTTGACATCCTCTGTACTTATTTAGCTCGGATTCTGTGCTTCCTTCTCCTTGTCCCCTTGTCCTCCTAAGTGAGATTTTGCCTTAGAAAGTTCATCCTGGATGAGTGATTCTTTTCCTTTGGCCATCTCCTCACTCACTTCTGTGATGTTCTTAGCCAATTGTTTTATTTGCCTCTCAATTCTTCCGAGTGATTCCTCATTGTTCTTGCTTATCATCTCTTGATGTGTCATCATTCTTTCTACTAAGATTTTCAGATTAGTGATCCTCTGAAAGTCTTGTGGACTGGGTTGGTTGTGGGGTGTTAGGGGTTGGAAGGGTGTGTAGTGTGGTTGCAAGGTTGGAAAATTGGGATTGTTGTAGTTGAAGTCCCCTTGTTCATGATAGTGAGATTCCCTCATTCTTAGATACGAATGTGGTTTCCATGGTGGAAATTGTGCGTTCACTGTAGTAGAATGGAGAAAGTCAATTTGTCTAGCTATTGACCCCAATTGTTGCTGAGTTTGCTGATGTAGCTGTTTGCTTTGATTCATGATTGCCTTCATTCCTTCAAGATTCTTTATCTCCTCATCTGAAGTTGCATTCTGTGGAGTCTCAGGTGAGTGTTGGTCGTTGGCTCTCTTGTTCTTGAGCTCTGTAGTTCCTTGGCCAGCTGCTGTTGCTTTGAAGAGGTTATCTAAGACGTAATCCACTGCTCTCCTTGTTTCTGGGGTCAATCCTATATAGAACGCTCGGAAGTCCTCTTTGTCATTTGCTTTCTTGTATTTTTCCCCTGGTTTGAACAATGATTCTTCCTCTCCTTGTATGAATGGCTGAATCCCCTCTTTCATCTTGATGTTTTGTTGGGATGATGAGAATTTGGCCAGAAATTTGGTAACCAAATCGTCCCAACTAGTAATACTTCCTTGGGGCACAGTTTCGAGCCATTGTGCAGCTTCATCCCTTAATGAGAAGGGAAATAACGAGAGCTTCCAGGTGTCATGATTTACACCTTCGAGATTGACAACACCACAAGTTCTCAGAAAAGTGGATATATGCTGTTTAGGATCCTCCAATGGACTTCCACCATAGGAGCAATTGTTCTTGATTAGTGTAACGAGTTGCGGCTTCATGTTGTGGTGTTTTTCTTTCGAAATTTCTTCTTCAATGATAGCCTTCCCTCGTGCCTCTCTTTTTTTCTTCTATGACATAAATCTACAAACGGAACACACAGTGGTATTTTTGAAAATTGAGTGTAATCAGTTGAGACAAAACTTCAAATGGTTAGTGGGTTAGTAGAGGCAAATCTTCAAACAGTTAGTGGGTTAATCAAAAATTAAAAAAAGTGCTTGATCTAAATAACCACCTCACTTAATCATTATCAATCTAATCAATCCCCGGCAACGGCGCCAAAAAACTTGATGGGAATTATTTTGGTTGAGACAAGAATCTCTCCCAAAACAACACCAATCTAACCGGCAAGTGCACCGGGTCGCATCAAGTAATAAAAACTCACGAGAGTGAGGTCGATCCCACAGGGATTGAAGGATTGAGCATTTTAGTTTAGTGGTTGAATTAGTCAAGCGAATCAAGATTTGGTTGATTGAGTTGCAGAATTTAAATTGCATTGAAAGTAAAGAGAACAAGAATTAAAGTGCTGAATCTTAAAGAACAAGAAATTAAATGGCAGAAACTTAGATTGCAAGAAATGTAAATTGCAAGAATCTTAAATGACAAGAAATGTAAATGGCTTGAAATGTAAAGGGGATTGGGACTTAGATTTGCAGGAATTAAACAAAGAGAAATTAAATTGCATCAAACAGAAGAGTAATTGGGAATTGGGATTGAATCGGATTCAAACAGACAAGTAAATAAACAAATAAAGCAAGAAACAGGAAATTGAAAAGATGAATCAAGATCTCAGGACCCAAGAGACTAGAAAACCAAGTCTAGATCTCAATGCCTTCCTAGATCCAACAAGAACAATAGCAATGGAATTGTAAATTGCAAAGAGATTAGATGAAGAAGCAATGAACCGAATTGGAAATTAAATTGCAGTGAAAATCAACAGAGAGATCTAAGGTGAGATTGAAACAGAATTCCTTCAATTCTCTAACCCAAGATCCAAGACAAGTGTAATTGAAATTGAAAGCAATTAAACTAAGAAAATAAAGATCATTCAAGCTCCCAAAACAGAAAAGAAAACTCTCTCCAAAACTAAAAAGGGAAGCTCCCCGACTAACTTGAATCTTAGCCTATTTATACACTTTCTTCAATTGATCTTCAAGCCTTGAGTTGGGCCTTGCTCTTGGTGGAACTGGGTTGAAAGAGGCCTTGGTTGATTGCTCTTGAAGTTTGGAGAGAAACCCAAGTGAACCAATTGAACCGGATTTGGGTTTTGCAAAGTTGGATTCAAAGTTAGCCTCAAAGTTAGGGGGCTAACTTTGAGGCCAACTTTTCATATCAGCAAAACCAATTTCCTGCATCTCACGTTGGTGCCAACGTTAGGGGGCTAACTTTGACCCTAACGTTGGCCTTGCTTTGTGTTGGTGTGGCGCCAACGTTAGCCTCCAAGTTAGGGGGCTAACGTTGGCGCAAACATTGGCACACCCTGGGGGGAAATTTCATGCCAACGTTAGCCTCCAAGTTAGGGGGCTAACGTTGGCGCAAACGTTGGCAGCCCTGGGAGGAATTTCAAATCTCCAACGTTAGCCTCCAAGTTAGGGGGCTAACGTTGAGGCTAACTTCAAGTCCAAAAGTTTGTGCCAACGTTTGAGGGCTAACTTCAACTCCAACTTCATTCTTCCTGGTTCAATTCCACTTGTTTCATTGTCTTCTCTTAGCTTCTAGCCATTCCTTCTCACTTCAATCCTTTTCCAAGCTTTCTTCACCTATCATAAATCAACCAAACACATCAAAGCTATGCTTGAAATCATGAGATGATCATTCTATCCTAATATGCACCAATTATGGCATCAAACCTCATGAAATTGCATTAATTTATCTATGGTTGATTCAATCAAAGGAAGCATGAAAATCTGCCTAAATTGGCTTGCTTGTAGCTTAAGAAAGTGCATAATTCAAGTGAAAACAAAAGAAAAAGACTAGTGAAACTAGGCTAAGATGACTTGTCATCATGGACGCCACTGAGGAAGACCTCAATAGGCGTGCACCAACCTCCTCTGAGTTCCCCAATGAGGAACCATGGGAATCTGAGGCTCAAAATGAGACCATAGAGATTCCATTGGAATTACTTCTGCCATTCATGAGCTCTGATGAGTATTCTTCCTCTGAAGAGGATGAGTATGTCACTGAAGAGCAAGTTGCTAAATATCTTGGAGCAATCATGAAGCTAAATGACAAGTTTTTTGGAAATGAGACTTGGGAAGATGAACCTCCCTTGCTCACCAAAGAACTGGATGACTAGGCAGAAATTACCTTAAAAGAGACAAGATCCTGGGAAGTTTTCCATACCTTGTACCATAGGCACCATGACCTTCAAGAAGGCCCTGTGTGACTTAGGGTCAAGTGTGAACCTCATGCCTCTCTCTGTAATGGAGAAGCTAGGGATCTTTGAGGTACAAGCTGCAAGAATCTCATTGGAGATGGCAGACAACTCAAGAAAACAAGCTCATGGACTTGTAGAGAATGTTTTGGTAAAAGTTGAAGACCATTACATTCCTACTGATTTCATAGTCCTAGAAACTGGGAAGTGCATGGATGAATCTATCATCCTTGGCAGACCCTTCCTAGCCACAGCAAAGGCTGTGATTGATGTTGATGGAGGTGAACTGATCATTCAAGTGAATGAAGAATCCTTTGTGTTTAAAGCTCAAGGACATCCCTCTGTCACCATGGAGAAGAAGCATGAAGAGCTTCTCTCAAATCAGAGACAAACAGAGCCCCCACAGTCAAACTCTAAGTTTGGTGTTGGGAGGCCACAACCAAACTCTAAGTTTGGTGTTGAACCCCCACATTCAAACTCTAAGTTTGGTGTTGGGAGGTTGGTGCGCGAAATTGTGAACAATACTTTTTCACAACTCTCATAATCCCCGGTAATGGCTCCAAAAACTGGGTAGCTCAATACCATGGCATTACACAACTTCGCACAACTAACCAGCAAGTGTACTGGGTCGTCCAAGTAATACCTTACGTGAGTAAGGGTCGATCCCACGGAGATTGTTAGCATTGAAGCAAGCTATGGTCATCTTGTAAATCTTAGTCAGGCAAACTCAAATGTATATGATGATGAACGAAAATAATATAAAAGATAAAGATAGTGATACTTATGCATATCATTGGTGTAAGAGCTTCAGACAAGTGTATGAAGATGCCTTCCCTTCCGTCTCTCTGCTTTCCTACTGCCTTCATCCAATCCTTCTTACTCCTTTCCATGGCAAGCTCGTGTAGGGTTTCACTGTTGTCAGCAGCTACCTCCCATCCGCGCAGTGAAAGCTAATGCACGCACTCTGTCACAGTACTGCCAATCACCGGTTTGGTTCCCTCCCCTACCGGAATAGAATCCCTCTTTTGCGTCTGTCACTAACGCCCAGTAGGTTACAGGTTTGAAGCACGTCACAGTCATTCAATCATTGAATCCTACTCAGAATACCACAGACAAGGTTAGACCTTCCGGATTCTCTTAAATGCTGCCATCAAGTCCTGCCTATACCACGAAGACTCTGATCTCACGGAATGGTTGGCTCGTTTGTTAGGCGAGCACTCGGTTGTCAGGCGATCAACCATGCATCGTGCAATCGGGAATCCAAGAGATATTCACTAAGCCTCAGATGCTTGTAGAACAAGAATGGTTGTCAGTCACATTGTTCATGAGTGAGAATGGTGATGGGCGTCAATCATCACCTTCATCATGTTGAAGAACAAGTGATATCTTGGATAAAGAACAAGCAGAATTGAATGGAAGAACAATAGTAATTGCATTAATACTCGAGGTACAGCAGAGCTCCACACCTTAATCTATGGTGTGTAGAAACTCCACCGTTGAAAATACATAAGAACAAGGTCTAGGCATGGCCGAATGGCCAGCCTCCCAAAGGTCTAAGATAGCATAAAACGAAGATAGCTACCAAAAGTCTCCCTAAATACAATAGTAAAAGGTCCTACTTATAGAAACTAGTACATAGATGAGTAAATGACATAAAATCCACTCCGGGCCCACTTGGTGTGTGCTTGGGCTGAGCAATGAAGCTTTTTCGTGTAGAGACTCTCCTTGGAGTTAAACGCCAGCTTTAGTGCCAGTTTGGGCGTTTAACTCCCAATTAGGTGCCAGTTCCGGCGTTTAACGCTGGAATTTCTTGAGGTGACTTTGAACGCCGGTTTGGGCCATCAAATCTTGGGCAAAGTATGGACTATTATATATTGCTGGAAAGCCCAGGATGTCTACTTTCCAACGCCGTTGAGAGCGCGCCAATTGGGCTTCTGTAACTCCAGAAAATCCACTTTAAGTGCAGGGAGGTCAGAATCCAACAGCATCTGCAGTCCTTTTGAGTCTCTGGATCAGATTTTTGCTCAGGTCCCTCAATTTCAGCCAGAAAATACCTGAAATCACAGAAAAACACACAAACTCATAGTAAAGTCCAGAAAAGTGAATTTTAACTAAAAACTAATAAAAATATACTAAAAACTAACTAAAAGATACTAAAAACATACTAAAAACAATGCCAAAAAGCATACAAATTATCCGCTCATCACAACACCAAACTTAAATTGTTGCTTGTCCCCAAGCAACTGAAGATCAAATAAGATAAAAAGAAGAGAATATGCAATGAACTCCAAAAACATCTATGAAGATCATATTAATTAGATGAGCGGGGCTTTATCTTTTTGCCTCTGAATAGTTTTGGCATCTCACTCTATCCCTTGTAATTCAGAATGATTGGCTTCTTTAGGAACTCAGAATCCAGATAGTGTTAATGATTCTCCTAGTAAAGTATGATGATTCTTGAACATAGCTATTTCTTGAGTCTTGGCCGTGGCCCAAAGCACTCTGTCTTCCAGTATTACCACCGGATACATACATGCCACAGACACATAATTGGGTGAACCTTTTCAGATTGTGACTCAGCTTTGCTAAAGTCCCCAATTAGAGGTGTCCAGGGTTCTTAAGCACACTCTTATTTGCCTTGGATCACAACTCTTATTTCTTTCTTTTTCTTTCTTCTCTTTTTTTTTCGGTTTTTTTTTTTCGTTTGCTTCTTTCTTTTTCTTGCTTCAAGAATCATTTTTAATGATTTTTCAGATCCTCAGTAACATGTCTCCTTTTTCATCATTCTTTCAAGAGCCAATATTCATGAACCACAATTTCAAAAGACATATGCACTGTTCAAGCATACATTCAGAGAACAAAAGTGTTGCCACCACATCAAATTAATTAAACTACTATAAAATTCAGAATTCATGCAATTCTTTTCTTTTTCAATTAAGCACGTTTTTTAGTCAAGAAAGGTGATGGATTCATAGGACATTCATAACTTTAAGGCATAGACACTAAGATACTAATGATCACAAGACACAAAATGGACAAACATAAAGCATAAAAATCGAAAAACAGAAGAATAAAGAACAGGAAATCAAGGAACGGGTCCACCTTAGTGATGGCGGCTCTTTCTTGCTCTTGAAGATCCTATGGAGTGCTTGAGCTCCTCAATGTCTCTTCCTTGTCTTTGTTGCTCCTCCTCATGATTCTTTGGTCTTCTCTAATTTCATGGAGGAGAATGGAGTGTTCTTGATGCTCCACCCTTAGTTGTCCCATGTGGAACTCAAATCTCCTAGGGAGGTGTTTAATTGCTCCCAATAATTTTGTGGAGGAGAGTGCATCCCTTGAGGAATCTCAGGGATCTCATGGTGAGAGGGGTCTCTTGTGTATTCCATCCTTTCTTGGTGATGGGCTTGTCCTCATCAATGGGGGTATCTCCCTCTATGTCAACTCCAACTGAATAACAGAGGTGACAGATGAGATGAGGAAAGGCTAACCTTGCCAAAGTGGAGGTCTTGTCCGCCACCTTGTAGAGTTCTTGGGCTATAACCTCATGAACTTCTATTTCTTCTCCAATCATGATGCTATGGATCATGATGGCCCGGTCTATGGTAACTTCGGACGTTGCTAGTGGGAATGATTGAGCGTTGTATGAACTCTAACCATCCTCTAGCCACGGGCTTGAGGTCATGCCTTCTTAATTGAACCGGCTTTCCTCTTGAATCTTGCTTCCATTGTGCGCCCTCTTCACATATGGTTGTGAGGACTTGGTCCAACCTTTGATCAAAGTTGACCCTTCTAGTGTAAGGGTGCTCATCTCCTTGCATCATAGGCAAGTTGAACGCCACCCTCACATTCTCCGGACTAAAATCCAAGTATTTCCCCCGAACCATAGTGAGATAATTCTTTGGATTTGGGTTCACACTTTGGTCATGGTTCTTGGTGATCCATGCATTGGCATAGAACTCTTGAACCATCAAGATTCTGACTTGTTGAATGGGGTTGGTAAGCACTTCCCAACCTCTTCTTCGGATCTCATGGCGGATCTCCGGATATTCACCCTTTTTGAGTGAAAAGGGGACTTCGGGGATCACCTTCTTCAAGGCCACAACTTCATAGAAGTGGACTTGATGCACCCTTGAGAGGAATCTATCCATCTCCCATGACTCGGAGGTGGAAGCTTTTGCCTCCCTTTCCTCTTTTTAGAGGTTTTCTCCGGTCTTGGACGCCATAAATGGTTATGAAAAAGCAACGCTTTTACCACACCAAAACTTAAAATGTTTGCTCGTCCTCGAGCAAAAGAAGAAGAAGAGAGTAGAAGAAGAAGAAATGAGGAAGAGGGGGAAGGTGGTGTTCGGCCAAGAAGGGAAAGAAGGGTGTTTAGGTTGTGTGAAAATGAAGGTTGAAGAAGGGTATATATAGGAGAGAGGGGGGGTAATGGTTGGCCATGTGGGTGGGTTTGGGAGGGAAAGTGGTTTGAATTTGAAGGGTGAGGTTGGTGGGGATTTATGAAGGATGGATGTGAGTGGTGAAGAGATAGATGGGATTTGAGGTGAAGGGTTTTTGGGGAAGAGGTATTGAGGTGATTGGTGAATGGGGGAAGAGAGAGAGTGATGGTGGGGTCCTGTGGGGTCTACAGATCCTGTGGTGTCAAGGAAAAGTCATCCCTGCACCAAATGTTGCTCAAAATCACGTTTGAGCTATTTCTGGCGTTTAAACGCCGGCTGGTGCCCATTTCTGGCGTTTAACGCAGGTTCTAGCCCTTCCTGGCGTTTAACGCCGTCTGGTGCCCCTTTCTGGCGTTAAACGCCCAGAATGGTGCCAGACTGGCGTTAAACGCCCACTGCTAGGCTTACTGGCGTTTA